>NW_020260869.1:0-3796 GCF_003255815.1 Theropithecus gelada
AGGGTTGCAATCCTAGTCTCTGATAAAACAGACTTTAAACCAACAAAGATCAAAAGAGATAAAGGCCATTACATAATGGTAAAGGGATCAATTCAACAAGAAGAGCTAACTATCCTATATATGCACCCAAAACAGGAGCACCCAGATTCATAAAGCAAGTCCTGAGAGACCTAAAAAGAGACTTACACTCCCACACAATAATGGGAGAATTTAACACCCCACGGTCAACATTAGACAGATCAATGAGACAGAAGGTTAACAAGGATATCCAGGACTTGAACTCAGCTCTGCACCAAGCAGACATAATAGACCTCTACAGAACTCTCCACCCCAAATCAACAGAATATATTCTTCTCAGCACCACATCACACTTATTCCAAAATTGACCACATTGCTGGAAGGCACTCCTCAGCAAATGTAAAAGAACAGAAATCACAACAAACTGTCTCTCAGACCACAGTGCAATCAAATTAGAACTCAGGATTAAGAAATTCACTCAAAACTACACAACTGCATGGAAACTGGACAACCTGCTCCTGAATGACTACTGGGTAAAAAACGAAATGAAGGCAGAAGTCAAGATGTTCTTTGAAACCAATGAGAACAAAGACACAACGTACCAGAATCTCTGGGACACATTTAAAGCAATGTGTAGAGGGAAATTTATAGCACTAAATGCCCACAAGAGAAAGCAGGAAAGATCTAAAATTGACACCCTAACATCACAATTCAAAGAACTAGAGAAGAAAGAGCAAACATTCAAAAGCTAGCAGAAGGCAAGAAATAACTAAGATCAGAGCAGAACTGAAGGATATACAGACACAAAAAAAACCCTTCAAAAAAATCAATGAATCCAGGAGTTGGTTTTTTGAAAAGATCAACAAAATTGATAGACCGCTAGCAAGACTAATAAAGAAGAAAAGAGAAAAGAATCAAATAGATGCAATAAAAAATGATAAAGGGGATGTCAATACTGATCCCACAGAAATACAGACTACCGGCAGAGAATACTATAAACACCTCTATGCAAATAAACTAGAAAATCTAGAAGAAATGGATAAATTCCTGAACACATATACTCTCCCAAGACTAAACCAGGAAAAAGTGGAACCCCTGAATAGACCAATAACAGGCTCTGAAATTGAGGCAATAATTAATAACCTACCAACCAAAAAAAGTCCAGGACCAGATGGATTCACAGCCAAATTCTACAACAGTTACAAAGAGCAGCTGTTACCACCCCTTCTGAAACTATTCCAATCGATAGAAAAAGAGGGAATCCTCCCGAACTCATTTTATGAGGCCAGCATCATTCTGATACCGAAGTCTGGCAGAGACACAACAAAAAAAAGAGAGAATTTTAGACCAATATCCCTGATGAACTTCGATGCAAAAATCCTCCATAAAATACTGGCAAACCGAATCCAGCAATATATCAAAAAGCTCATCCACCACAATCAAGTTGGCTTCATCCCTGGGATGCAAGGCTGGTTCAACATATGCAAATCAATAAACATAATCCATCACATAAACAGAACCAATGACAAAAACCACATGATTATCTCAATAGATGCAGAAAAGACCTTCAACAAAATTCAACAGCCCTTCATGCTAAAATCTCTCAGTAAACTAGGTATTGATGGAACGTATCTCATAATAAGAGCTATTTATGACAAACCCACAGCCAGTATCATACTGAACAGGCAAAAACTGGAAGCATTCCCTTTGAAAACTGGCACAAGACAGGATGCCCTCTCTTACCACTCTTATTCAACATAGTGTTGGAAGTTCTGGCCAGGGCAATCAGGCAGGAGAAAGAAATAAAGGGTATTCAATTAGGAAAAGAAGAAGTCAAATTGTCCCTGTTTGCAGATGACATGATTGTATATTTAGAAAACCCCATCGTCTCAGCCCAAAATCTCCTTAAGCTAATAAGCAACTTCAGCAAAGTTTCAGGATACAAAATCAATGTGCAAAAATCACAGGCATTCTTATACACCAGTAACAGACAGAGAGCCAAATCATGAGTGAACTCCCATTCACAATTGCTACAAAGAGAATAAAATACCTAAGAATCCAACTTACAAGGGATGTGAAGGACTTCTTCAAGGAGAACTACAAACCACTGCTCAATGAAATAAGAGGACCCAAACAAATGGAATAACATTCCATGCTCATGGATAGGAAGAATCAATATTGTGAAAATGGCCATATTGCCCAAAGTAATTTGTAGATTCAATGCCATCCCCATCAAGCTACAAATGACTTTCTTCACAGAATTGGAAAAAACTACTTTAAACTTCATATGGAACCAAAAAAGAGCCTGCACTGCCAAGACAATCCTAAGCCAAAAGAACAAAGCTGGAGGCATCACGTGACCTGACTTCAAACTATACTACAAGGCTACAGTAACAAAAACAGCATGGTGCTGGTACCAAAACAGAGATATAGATCAGTGGAACAGAACAGAGGCCTCAGAAATGACACCACACATCTACAACCATCTGATCTTTGACAAACCTGACAAAAACAAGCAATGGGGAAAGGATTCCCTATTTAAGAAATGGTGCTGGGAAAACTGGCTAGCCACACCGTAGAAAGCTGGAACTGGATCCCTTCCTTACACCTTATACAAAAATTAATTCAAGATAGATTAGAGACTTAAATGTTAGACCTAAAACCATAAAAACCCCAGAAGAAAACCTAGACAATACCATTACAGGACATAGGCATGGGCAAGGACTTTATGACTAAAACACCAAAAGCAATGGCAACAAAAGCCAAAAGTGGCAAATGGGATCTAATTAAACTAAAGAGCTTCTGCACAGCAAAAGAAACTATCATCAGAGTGAACAGGCAACTTACAGAATGGGAGAAAATTTTTGCAACCTACCCATCTGACAAAGGGCTAATATCCAGAATCTACAAAGAACTCAAATTTACAAGAAAATATCAAACAATCCCATCAAAAAGTGGGCAAAGAATATGAACAGACACTTTGCAAAAGAAGACATTTATGCAGCCAACAGACACATGAAAAAAGGTTCATCATCACTGGTCATTAGAGAAACAAATCAAAACCACAATGAGATATCATCTCACACCAGTTAGAATGGTGATCATTAAAAAGTCAGGAAACAACAGGTGCTGGAGAGGATGTAGAGAAATAGGAAAGCTTTTACACTGTGGGACTGTAAACTAGTTCAACCATTGTGGAAGACAGTGTGGCGATTCCTCAAGGATCTAGAACTAGAAATACCATTTGACCCAGCGATCCCTCACTGGGTATACAACCAAAGGATTATAAATCATGCTACTATAAAGACACATGCACACGTATGTTTATTGCAGCACTATTCGCAATAGCAAAGACTTGGAACCAACCCAAAAGTCCATCAATGACAGATTGGATTAAGAAAATCTGGTACATATACACCATGGAATACTACGATTATCTTTCTGATTATTCTGGGATATATTCTCTGTATATTATTTTGTTGGATATATGTATCACAAAATAAAGTTTCCCACTCTGAAGATTCCATTCTTTTCACTATTACATTTTTTATAAGTGCAAATTCTTAGTTTTAATGTTTTTCAATTTATCAATTTTTTTCATATTCTGTTCAGTGTGTTTTGTTCTGTGTCCTGTTTAAGAAATTTTTGCTTACTTAAATTTGACAAGATATCTTAACTAGTTTTGCAAATGTTTTAAATTATAAAACAAAAACTCTTCATTATAGAAAATGTGTATGATTTAGAAAAGTCCAAAGAAGAAATAGAAAAGTCCAAAGAA
>NW_020260870.1:0-3793 GCF_003255815.1 Theropithecus gelada
TGAGGTGGCTGCACAGAGCACACGCTTGAAGATTCAGGAACATGAGCGTCAGGTGATGGGAGGGGCAGGGAGGCAGCACCAGAAAGATGCCTGCCGAGAGGCCGCTGCAGCCAGGTTGGCCAGGAAGGTCACAGGAGTGGGCTCAGGCATCTCCCTCCAGCCGCACTTGGTTTTCATGAGGACGCGTGCAGGGAAGGGGATGACACCGAAATGCTGTGGCGCTGAGGGGAGGAGGGGAGGGACACAGGGCTGACGGCTGGCCCCCACCCCTTCCGTCCCTGCCCCTATGAACGCTGCCAAAATCAGCCCCAACGGGGAGAAATGAGGTGGGTGAAAGAGGTGGACAGACTTGGTTTCCATGGAATTCACAGATTCCAGTCTTTAAAAATCCCTTCTGAGTTTTCATCTGGAAAACTTTGCAAATGTACTTAGGGACAAGAGGCAGCAGATGGGCTCAAACCGCCGCCCTTCTTCTCTCTTCATCCACGACCCTCCCTGGGCCCCTGAGTGCGAGAACCTAGAGCTGCACAGCCCAAGGGCACAGCCCTTGACCAGAAGAGGGAGTCGCACGGCGGGGCCCCCAGCACGTGGATGGCAGGATCTGTGCTATGTCAGTCCCAGGGCCCCAAGCAGAGAAGGCCTGGGGCTCCCAGCTGAAGTTTTGCTGTCTTGTCTGTCACCAAAGTCGAGAAGGACTGAGTAGGACCAACGCCGCACCTGGCGGCTCCTCGGTGGCTGCCGATGTGGTCCTCAGGCTGCGGGTGAGACCCTCTAGGGAAGCCCAGACAGTGGCGAGAATCACAGCCACGAGTGCTCCAGTTGCCCCAAAACTCAAGCATAGCCTGAGGAAGGCAGCGCCCGCTCAGATCCCCGTGCAGGCTTGTGTGGCACACTGGTGAGGCACACGGCACCAGAACATGGCACTTTAAGTGGCTTTGTGGGGTGTAGGAACACAAAGTGTGGTCTGGAGTGGCTCAGAAGTCACTCCCACCAGCCAGACGGCCCCTTTGGACGTGGCTGGAGTCTCTCCAGGGCGGGCTCCAAAGTCCAAAGGATGAGGTGAGCGTCGGTCTTGCTCTGAGGAAGGCCCCTGATAAGTATCCTGAACATGAAGGTACACAGTTGGCTGACTCATCTGAAGGGACCTGCTGAGCTACGAGCCAGGGACGGCTAGAGAGAACTCGACCAACACACGAACCCTGCCCAGGCGCCCACCTGGGACGCCCACGAGAAAACTACGGAAGCTGTGAAGACGGAGGTGTGCACGGGGCTGGGAGAATCCTGGGAGGAGCCGCACTGGGGACCAGGAGGGACGGAGGGCTGGGCCCCACAAGCAATCGAGGGAGGCACTCGGTGCCCTGTAGACCACTCTGCACCCACAGCTGCAGGCCTGGCTGGCAACACGACCTTGTCTGCAGGGGCCTAGGAGCACGTGTGTTTGGCAGGAGCTGCCCTCCTGGAGCCGCACTACGGGTACCGTCATTTTAGAGGCATTTTAGAGGTACCTGATATCAACGATGACAATCAACCATGCCACCCTGAATTACAGCCATGTCCTCAGCGGGTCACTCTTTATGCTAACAATTACAAAGAGTTTCAACTCGCTGTCCCAAGAGGCAACAAGCCCTTCATTATCACGGCAGCAAGCCTCTGTGCAGCCCTCCACCCACGCCGTTTCCCGTCGGGGCAACATGAAGTCCCGTGACGGTGACTCAGAGCCAGCCCAGTAGCTTCAGTGCAGAAAAAATCACAAAAACTCAAACACATCCTAAACATGGGCAGTTGGTAGGAGCCGATTCCTAAATTCAGCCTGTTCGGAGGCTTTCTGGGCTAGCACAGCTCTGATAAGAGGCTTGCGCTTTCTGCTACCAGTAAAGGGCGGCGAGGAGGCCAGGCTCTGCCATTCTGCAGGCTCCCCTACGTGGAGCCTGCCCTGTGGCCTCGGTGGTCTGTGCCAGACAGCGTGACCGTCGCCCGCAGTGAACACTCGGCACAGCGCAGCAGGCTTGGGGAAGAACAGAAAGTGACCTCTAAGCCCGCAGAAGATGCTAAGCCACACACGGCCTCCTGTGTACTGCGTGTCAATCGCCGAAGCAGGAACAAGCTCTTAATAGTTCCAGTAAATACAAAGGCCGCCCTGGAAAACTGCGTGAACCTTTGTGACTACTCACAGGTAGGTAGCTACTGCCTGAGACACAAAGGTAAAGAATTAACCTGAAACTGCATATTATAAAACTTATTTTTAAATGATGGCGCTTAATTGAAAAGACTCCCAAAGAATACTGCATTAGAAAGTGACAGAGTGAAACCGTGAGGCTGACCACAGGAGTCCCTGGAAATTTCACCAAATGTTGTGTCAAAACTGGGAAACAGAAGAACTACGCCTGATGAAACATTCGATTAATCACTCGAGTCCTCCCCACATACGAAGCTATGTAAAAAGTGTTCCCAGAAGGTAAAGTGAGCAGGAGGGCTGTGAACACACGAACAGAGAGCCACTTCGTCCACGGACCACAACAAAAGAAACGCTAATGAGTGCCGACGACACGCTGGAGTCCAGGGCCCTGGGCGCAGCTGGGACAGGGACACTCAGGGTCCCACTGTCCAGATGGGAAACCAGGGTGGAAACACCAGGGAGCCTGTCCCAGGGTGCAGAGCTAGTGAACAGTGGTTCATGCTGCAACAATCCCAGCTGCCAGGCTCTGGGGCTCCTCGGGACAGAATCCTGTTGACTTCACTCTGGGGTGCGAGAGGCGGCAGCATCCCCCAAAGGCACCTGGAGAAGTGGTGTTACCCTCCATCCCCTGTCCCCGGTGTTACCCTCCATGCCCCTGTCCCCGGGGTTACCCTACGTCCTCTGTCCCCAGTGTTGCTCACCATCCTCCTCACCTCCAGGCCCCTCTCCCTGTCCTCCCTCATTTTCCTGTTCAGCCAGAGCACATCACATGTCTCTTCCCTTTTCAAGAGGCTCAGCTGCACCCAGAGGCATTCCAGCCTATTCGGGATGGGGCACACACCCTGGGGAAATGCCAGCACAGGGCCGGAAGGGCCTGAGACCCTCTCACTGTCGCCCAGGAAGGATGGAACAGCCCACGGTCACGCTGATTGTCAGGCAGGATGAAAATTTCTGTGTCCAAAATGTTCTTTTCACTGGAACTGTTCGGACCATTCGTGAACGAATCAGTTAAATGCCAGCAAGTGCCACTCCCACTTATTCTCTGGCTACAGTTTTCCACCCACCAGCAACCACACTCCTAGGAATTATCCCTAACGCAGAATCAGTGCCTTGTGCCTTTAGGAAAACCTCTTTCTCTCCAGTTTTGTCCTCCTTCCACAAAAGGTGCCTCTGACTGCCTCACTCACCGTACCAGGATTTCACTCGGCTACGGAGGATAATCTGCGTGGGGCTCAGAGGTGGGTGGTCCCTGCATGGGCAGCAGGTCTGTGACATCCTCCGAGGAGCCTGGCCCAGGTCTGCCTCACATGCCAGGACTCTGCCTTCTGGCCCTCGGGCCCCCGAAGCTGCTTTCCCTCCAGGTGTCATGCCCCGGGCAAGAAGGCCGGACAAGGGCCCAGGGCTGCTGTGGGTCGGGAAAGCCTCCTGACACCTCCCACTCCAGGACCCCCCATCAGCATCCCAGCATCTGGACCTGTGTCAGCAGCCACTCCGCCGTACAAGAGAATTGGATTTTCAGCTGGGTGTGCTGCTTCCCTAAACAAAGTAGGGTGTTGTTACTCAGGAAAAAGGAAAAAATTGGCATCTTCTTGGCAACCCCGCGACATCCAGCCACCG
>NW_020260871.1:0-3793 GCF_003255815.1 Theropithecus gelada
TCATTGGTAGCTTGATGGGGATGGCATTGAATCTATAAATTACCTTGGGCAGTATGGCCATTTTCACGATATTGATTCTTCCTATCCATGAGCATGGTATGTTCTTCCATTTGTTTGTGTCCTCTTTTATTTCACTGAGCAGTGGTTTGTAGTTCTCCTTGAAGAGGTCCTTTACATCCCTTGTAAGTTGGATTCCTAGGTATTTGATTCTCTTTGAAGCAATTGTGAATGGAAGTTCATTCATGATTTGGCTCTCTGTTTGTCTGTTACTAGTGTATAAGAATGCTTGTGATTTTTGCACATTAATTTTGTATCCTGAGACTTTGCTGAAGTTGCTTATCAGCTTAAGGAGATTTTGGGCTGAGACAATGGGGTTTTCTAAATATACAATCATGTCATCTGCAAAGAGGGACAATTTGACTTCTTCTTTTCCTAACTGAATACCCTTGATTTCTTTCTCTTGCCTGATTGCCCTAGCCAGAACTTCCAACACTATGTTGAATAGGAGTGGTGAGAGAGGGCATCCCTGTCTTGTGCCAGTTTTCAAAGGGAATTTTTCCAGTTTTTGCCCATTCAGTATGATATTGGCTGTGGGTTTGTCATAAATAGCTCTTATTATTTTGAGGTACGTTCCATCAATACCGAATTTATTGAGCGTTTTTAGCATGAAGGGCTGTTGAATTTTGTCAAAAGCCTTTTCTGCATCTATTGAGATAATCATGTGGTTCTTGTCTTTGGTTCTGTTTATATGCTGGATTATGTTTATTGATTTGCGAATGTTGAACCAGCCTTGCATCCCAGGGATGAAGCCCACTTGATCATGGTGGATAAGCTTTTTGATGTGTTGCTGAATCCGGTTTGCCAGTATTTTATTGAGGATTTTTGCATCGATGTTCATCAGGGATATTGGTCTAAAATTCTCTTTTTTTGTTGTGTCTCTGCCAGGCTTTGGTATCAGGATGATGTTGGCCTCATAAAATGAGTTAGGGAGGATTCCCTCTTTTTCTATTGATTGGAATAGTTTCAGAAGGAATGGTACCAACTCCTCCTTATACCTCTGGTAGAATTCAGCTGTGAATCCATCTGGTCCTGGACTTTTTTTGGTTGGTAGGCTATTAATTATTGCCTCAATTTCAGAGCCTACTATTGGTCTATTCAGGGATTCAACTTCTTCCTGGTTTAGTCTTGGAAGAGTGTAAGTGTCCAGGAAATTATCCATTTCTTCTAGGTTTTCCAGTTTATTTGCGTAGAGGTGTTTATAGTATTCTCTGATGGTAGTTTGTATTTCTGTGGGATCGGTGGTGATATCCCCTTTATCATTTTTAATTGCGTCGATTTGATTCTTCTCTCTTTTCTTCTTTATTAGTCTTGCTAGTGGTCTGTCAATTTTGTTGATCTTTTCAAAAAACCAACTCCTGGATTCATTGATTTTTTGGAGGGTTTTTTGTGTCTCTATCTCCTTCAGTTCTGCTCTGATCTTAGTTATTTCTTGCCTTCTGCTAGCTTTGGAATGTGTTTGCTCTTGCCTCTCTAGTTCTTTTAATTGCGATGTTAAAGTGTCAATTTTTGATCTTTCCTGCTTTCTCTTGTGGGCATTTAGTGCTATAAATTTCCCTCTACACACTGCTTTAAATGTGTCCCAGAGATTCTGGTATGTTGTATCTTTGTTCTCATTGGTTTCAAAGAACATCTTGATTTCTGCCTTCATTTCGTTATGTACCCAGTAGTCATTCAGGAGCAGATTGTTCAGTTTCCATGTAGTTGAGCGGTTTTGATTGATTTTCTTAGTCCTGAGTTCTAGTTTGATTGCACTGTGGTCTGAGAGACAGTTTGTTATAATTTCTGTTCTTGTACATTTGCTGAGGAGTGCTTTACTTCCAATTATATGGTCAATTTTGGAGTAAGTACGATGTGGTGCTGAGAAGAATGTATATTCTGTTGATTTGGGGTGGAGAGTTCTATAGATGTCTATTAGGTCTGCTTGCTGCAGAGATGAGTTCAATTCCTGGATATCCTTGTTAACTTTCTGTCTCGTTGATCTGTCTAATGTTGACAGTGGAGTGTTGAAGTCTCCCATTATTATTGTATGGGAGTCTAAGTCTCTTTGTAAGTCTCTAAGGACTTGCTTTATGAATCTGGGTGCTCCTGTATTGGGTGCATATATATTTAGGATAGTTAGCTCTTCCTGTTGAATTGATCCCTTTACCATTATGTAATGGCCTTCTTTGTCTCTTTTGATCTTTGATGGTTTAAAGTCTGTTTTATCAGAGACTAGGATTGCAACCCCCGCTTTTTTTTGTTCTCCATTTGCTTGGTAAATCTTCCTCCATCCCTTTATTTTGAGCCTATGTATGTCTCTGCGTGTGAGATGGGTCTCCTGAATACAGCAGACTGATGGGTCTTGACTCTTTATCCAGTTTGCCAGTCTGTGTCTTTTCATTGGAGCATTTAGTCCATTTACATTTAAGGTTAAGATTGTTATGTGTGAACTTGATCCTGCCATTATGATATTAACTGGTTATTTTGCTCGTTAGTTGATGCAGTTTCTTCCTAGCCTCGATGGTCTTTACATTTTGGCATGTTTTTGCAATGGCTGGTACCGGTTGTTCCTTTCCATGTTGAGTGCTTCCTTCAGGGTCTCTTGTAAGGCAGGCCTAGTGGTGACAAAATCTCTAAGCATTTGCTTATCTGTAAAGGATTTTATTTCTCCTTCACTTATGAAACTTAGTTTGGCTGGATATGAAATTCTGGGTTTAAAATTCTTTTCTTTAAGAATGTTGAATATTGGCCCCCACTCTCTTCTGGCTTGTAGAGTTTCTGCCGAGAGATCTGCTGTGAGTCTGATGGGCTTCCCTTTGTGGGTAACCCGACCTTTCTCTCTGGCTGCCCTTAAGATTTTTTCCTTCATTTCAACTTTGGTGAATCTGGCAATTATGTGTCTTGGAGTTGCTCTTCTCGAGGAGTATCTTTGTGGCATTCTCTGTATTTCCTGGATTTGAATGTTGGCCTGCCCTACTAGGTTGGGGAAGTTCTCCTGGATGATGTCCTGAAGAGTGTTTTCCAACTTGGTTCCATTTTCCCCCTCACTTTCAGGCACCCCAATCAGACGTAGATTTGGTCTTTTTACATAATCCCATACTTCTTGCAGGCTTTGTTCATTTCTTTTTCTTCTTATTTCTTTTGGTTCCTCTTCTCGCTTCATTTCATTCATTTGATCCTCAATCGCTGATACTCTTTCTTCCAGTTGATCGAGTCGGTTACTGAAGCTTGTGCATTTGTCACGTATTTCTCGTGTCATGGTTTTCATCTCTTTCATTTCGTTTATGACCTTCTCTGCATTAATTACTCTAGCCGTCAATTCTTCCACTTTTTTTTCAAGATTTTTAGTTTCTTTGCGCTGGGTACGTAATTCCTCCTTTAGCTCTGAGAAATTTGATGGACTGAAGCCTTCTTCTCTCATCTCGTCAAAGTCATTCTCCGTCCAGCTTTGATCCGTTGCTGGCGATGAGCTGCGCTCCTTTGCCGGGGGAGATGTGCTCTTATTTTTTGAATTTCCAGCTTTTCTGCCCTGCTTTTTCCCCATCTTTGTGGTTTTATCTGCCTCTGGTCTTTGATGATGGTGATGCACTGATGGGGTTTTGGTGTAGGTGTCCTTCCTGTTTGATAGTTTTCCTTCTAACAGTCAGGACCCTCAGCTGTAGGTCTGTTGGAGATTGCTTGAGGTCCACTCCAGACCCTGTTTGCCTGGGTATCAGCAGCAGAGGCTGCAGAAGATAGAATATTTCTGAACAGC
>NW_020260872.1:0-1788 GCF_003255815.1 Theropithecus gelada
AGGGACAATTTGACTTCTTCTTTTCCTAACTGAATACCCTTGATTTCTTTCTCTTGCCTGATTGCCCTAGCCAGAACTTCCAACACTATGTTGAATAGGAGTGGTGAGAGAGGGCATCCCTGTCTTGTGCCTGCTTTCAAAGGGAATTTTTCCAGTTTTTGCCCACTCAGTATGATATTGGCTGTGGGTTTGTCATAAATAGCTCTTATGATTTTGAGGTACGTTCCATCAATACCGAATTTATTGAGCGTTTTTAGCATGAAGGGCTGTTGAATTTTGTCAAAAGCCTTTTCTGCATCTATTGAGATAATCATGTGGTTCTTGTCTTTGGTTCTGATTATATGCTGGATTATGTTTATTGATTTGCGAATGTTGAACCAGCCTTGCATCCCAGGGATGAAGCCCACTTGATCATGGTGGATAAGCTTTTTCATGTGTTGTTGAATCCGGTTTGCCAGTATTTTATTGAGGATTTTTGCATCGATGTTCATCAGGGATATTGGTCTAAAATTCTCTTTTTTTGTTGTGTCTCTGCCAGGCTTTGGTATCAGGATGATGTTGGCCTCATAAAATGAGTTAGGGAGGATTCCCTCTTTTTCTATTGATTGGAATAGTTTCAGAAGGAATGGTACCAACTCCTCCTTATACCTCTGGTAGAATTCAGCTGTGAATCCATCTGGTCCTGGACTTTTTTTGGTTGGTAGGCTATTAATTATTGCCTCAATTTCAGAGCCTACTATTGGTCTATTCAGGGATTCAACTTCTTCCTGGTTTAGTCTTGGAAGAGTGTAAGTGTCCAGGAAATTATCCATTTCTTCTAGGTTTTCCAGTTTATTTGCGTAGAGGTGTTTATAGTATTCTCTGATGGTAGTTTGTATTTCTGTGGGGTCGGTGGTGATATCCCCTCTATCATTTTTAATTGCATCGATTTGATTCTTTTCTCTTTTCTTCTTTATTAGTCTTGCTAGTGGTCTGTCAATTTTGTTGATCTTTTCAAAAAACCAACTCCTGGATTCATTGATTTTTTGGAGGGTTTTTTGTGTCTCTATCTCCTTCAGTTCTGCTCTGATCTTAGTTATTTCTTGCCTTCTGCTAGCTTTTGAATGTGTTTGCTCTTGCTTCTCTAGTTCTTTTAATTGCGATGTTAGAGTGTCAATTTTTGATCTTTCCTGCTTTCTCTTGTGGGCATTTAGTGCTATAAATTTCCCTCTACACACTGCTTTAAATGTGTCCCAGAGATTCTGGTATGTTGTATCTTTGTTCTCATTGGTTTCAAAGGACATCTTTATTTCTGCCTTCATTTCGTTATGTACCCAGTAGTCATTCAGGAGCAGATTGTTCAGTTTCCATGTAGTTGAGCGGTTTTGATTGAGTTTCTTAGTCCTGAGTTCTAGTTTGATTGCACTGTGGTCTGAGAGACAGTTTGTTATAATTTCTGTTCTTGTACATTTGCTGAGGAGTGCTTTACTTCCAATTACGTGGTCAATTTTGGAGTAAGTACGATGTGGTGCTGAGAAGAATGTGTATTCTGTTGATTTGGGGTGGAGAGTTCTATAGATGTCTATTAGGTCTGCTTGCTGCAGAGATGAGTTCAATTCCTGGATATCCTTGTTAACTTTCTGTCTCGTTGATCTGTCTAATGTTGACAGTGGAGTGTTGAAGTCTCCCATTATTATTGTATGGGAGTCTAAGTCTCTTTGTAAGTCTCTAAGGACTTGCTTTATGAATCTGGGTGCTCCTGTATTGGGTGCATATATATTGAGGATAGTTAGCTCTTCCTGTTGAATT
>NW_020260872.1:1876-3333 GCF_003255815.1 Theropithecus gelada
TGGAGTGTTGAAGTCTCCCATTATTATTGTATGGGAGTCTAAGTCTCTTTGTAAGTCTCTAAGGACTTGCTTTATGAATCTGGGTGCTCCTGTATTGGGTGCATATATATTTAGGATAGTTAGCTCTTCCTGTTGAATTGATCCCTTTACCATTATGTAATGGCCTTCTTTGTCTCTTTTGATCTTTGATGGTTTAAAGTCTGTTTTATCAGAGACTAGGATTGCAACCCCTGCTTTTTTTTGTTCTCCATTTGCTTGGTAAATCTTCCTCCATCCCTTTATTTTGAGCCTATGTATGTCTCTGCGTGTGAGATGGGTCTCCTGAATACAGCAGACTGATGGGTCTTGACTCTTTATCCAGTTTGCCAGTCTGTGTCTTTTCATTGGAGCATTTAGTCCATTTACATTTAAGGTTAAGATTGTTATGTGTGAACTTGATCCTGCCATTATGATATTAACTGGTTATTTTGCTCGTTAGTTGATGCAGTTTCTTCCTAGCCTCGATGGTCTTTACATTTTGGCATGTTTTTGCAATGGCTGGTACCGGTTGTTCCTTTCCATGTTGAGTGCTTCCTTCAGGGTCTCTTGTAAGGCAGGCCTAGTGGTGACAAAATCTCTAAGCATTTGCTTATCTGTAAAGGATTTTATTTCTCCTTCACTTATGAAACTTAGTTTGGCTGGATATGAAATTCTGGGTTTAAAATTCTTTTCTTTAAGAATGTTGAATATTGGCCCCCACTCTCTTCTGGCTTGGAGAGTTTCTGCCGAGAGATCTGCTGTGAGTCTGATGGGCTTCCCTTTGTGGGTAACCCGACCTTTCTCTCTGGCTGCCCTTAAGATTTTTTCCTTCATTTCAACTTTGGTGAATCTGGCAATTATGTGTCTTGGAGTTGCTCTTCTCGAGGAGTATCTTTGTGGCGTTCTCTGTATTTCCTGGATTTGAATGTTGGCCTGCCCTACTAGGTTGGGGAAGTTCTCCTGGATGATATCCTGAAGAGTGTTTTCCAACTTGGTTCCATTTTCCCCCTCACTTTCAGGCACCCCAATCAGACGTAGATTTGGTCTTTTTACATAATCCCATACTTCTTGCAGGCTTTGTTCATTTCTTTTTCTTCTTTTTTCTTTTGGTTTCTCTTCTCGCTTCATTTCATTCATTTGATCCTCAATCGCTGATACTCTTTCTTCCAGTTGATCGAGTCGGTTACTGAAGCTTGTGCATTTGTCACGTATTTCTCGTGTCATGGTTTTCATCTCTTTCATTTCGTTTATGACCTTCTCTGCATTAATTACTCTAGCCGTCAATTCTTCCACTTTTTTTTCAAGATTTTTAGTTTCTTTGCGCTGGGTATGTAATTCCTCCTTTAGCTCTGAGAGATTTGATGGACTGAAGCCTTCTTCTCTCATCTCGTCAAAGTCATTCTCCGTCCAGCTTTGATCCGTTGCTGGCGATGAGCTGC
>NW_020260872.1:3433-3793 GCF_003255815.1 Theropithecus gelada
GGTTTTCATCTCTTTCATTTCGTTTATGACCTTCTCTGCATTAATTACTCTAGCCATCAATTCTTCCACTTTTTTTTCAAGATTTTTAGTTTCTTTGCGCTGGGTACGTAATTCCTCCTTTAGCTCTGAGAAATTTGATGGACTGAAGCCTTCTTCTCTCATCTCGTCAAAGTCATTCTCCGTCCAGCTTTGATCCGTTGCTGGCGATGAGCTGCGCTCCTTTGCCGGGGGAGATGCGCTCTTATTTTTTGAATTTCCAGCTTTTCTGCCCTGCTTTTTCCCCATCTTTGTGGTTTTATCTGCCTCTGGTCTGTGATGATGGTGATGTACTGATGGGGTTTTGGTGTAGGTGTCCTTCCT
>NW_020260873.1:0-3793 GCF_003255815.1 Theropithecus gelada
GAAGCTTGGGCTGAGAACCACTTTGCCAAGTATTGTCTTTCCAGCTTCACTGTGCATATAAATCATTTGGTAATCTTAGCCCCGCCATACGTAATGTGATTCTGCAGGTTTTGAAAGGGTCTATGAATGGTCCCCTGTCAATGCTGATGTTGTTCCCCCGGACCTATTAGCAGCACTCAGCTGAAGAAAGGAGGCACAGCACAGAGACCCTTACACCCAGCACTTGTCACAAGTACATATGATCCAAATGAAGACAACAAATCTCCATCGTGAAAGATCACATTCTTTGATGGCATTTTAAGGTTCACAGACGGAGGCAAAAACAGCAATGTCTGAGCCAGTCTGCATTTGGAAAATAACACGTACAGATTCACTAATGCAATGCTTATTAAGCAGATGATATGTGCTCAGAAGTATGTTGAGCACTGTTCTGGGAATCCACATTATGTGACTTAATCCTCATAACAGCCTGGGAGTTGGGTATTAAGTGTTCAATAATTTCTAGGATTTAGATGAAGGACCCAGCATTTTTATTTCTTCTTCTGTTTCCTCATCATAGATTTTGAAAAGAAAATATATAGAATGAAAGATAAATATAGACCGATAGGAACATAGAAAGGAAGGGTCAAGTGTAGTTCAGAGAGATTTCTCATTGTTATGTTTGTGTTTACTTTCTTGTGACTTGTGGAGCAACTACTGGATCTGCAGAAATAGAACATAGGTTGCTGGGCGGGATGTCTCTACAAGCCCTGGCTTCAATGAAAAAGAAAGAAATTAAGGCTCCAAAATATACAGTAAATTGATCCCACTTATCTACTTTTGAGTTTCAGGAAATTTTGAGTACAAGTTCTGGAGAGGCAGCAGGAGCCACCACCCAAAACTCTGATCTCCTCTGTTCTGTGAGGAGAGATTCCAGAACTAGATGAGGCCCAGAAGAGGGTGAATCTGGACAGGGCTGGGGCAAGGAGAGGGTCCTATGTAGAATTATGTTCTCAAAGCTCCTGGGGTATTTCCAGTTCTCTTTCCCAAGCCTAAGAGTTTGTGTAATTTTAATCTATTTTAGCTACCTCCTTGTCTATTTTATAACATATAATACCAAGAAATTTAACCAAAACCCTTAGGATTTTCTAGGACAATTTTATTAGAAGCTAAATATGTGTTCTTAGCAAGGTAAAAACACTAGCAATAGCAACAACAACCATCACAACTCTTCTATGTATGAATAGCCCTTCAGGTGGTGACATCAGAAGTCACAACAGCATAAGGGACGTGGTCCCAATGAAGCCCAAGTCCCCTGCACACCTCCCTTCATTCTACTGACCACATGGTGCTGAATTCTACCATTTATCCAGTTGCTCCAGACTGAAAGTTCCTAGATGGTAGGGACCATGACTCCTTCACCTATTTTTCTCATGGCATATGAGGTGGAGGTAATTGGTTTATCAGTTTGAGTCTCCAGACCTCCTCCTTGTTTTTCACCCAAATACCAAGAAACTGGAGAAACTCTCCTCTGGATACCAACCAAGGAGCTTCCTTCCATGAGGAGAGAAACAAACACTGGGTGCCTCATTTATCTTACTCTGAGATGGAACCAGAATTAGACACTCTTGTCAGCCTGGTCCAAGTCTGCACAGGACATCCTCAAATGTCTCGCAGATACACAGGTCATTGTGAGAGGGTTCCTAGTGACCCTGGGATTACGGCCACATGGTGATCCAGGCAAGAGGGACTTAACCTGACTCTAAATAGAAAATCGAATTGTCCTGGTGGAGCTCCAGAACTTGGATCCAGATGTGGTATCACCCATCCTAATTAGCTAGTTCTTAGGAAAGAGGAAGGACAAGAATACTGTACTCTAGTATCACATTTTACAGGTAGATGTAGTTGTGGTCATAGCTCTAATTATTTTATGGCATTGACCTCTCACTGCTAAGATGTGATGAAAAAAAAGAGACAAACTCTGTAAAACATTTGAATAGACTTACTCTGAGCAAAATTAGAGTGACCATGGCCCGTGACACAGCCCTCAGGAGATCTGGAGAACATGTGCCCAAGGTGGTCTTGGTGAAGCTTGGTTTTGCATATTTTAGAGAGACATGAGACATTAATCAAATACATTTAAGATATACATTGGGCCAGCCCATAAGTGCAGGAGAACTCAAAACTGGAGCTTTCATGTTACAGGTAGATTTAACAGTTTTCTGATTGGCAATTGGTTGAAAGAGTTATTATCAATATAAAGGAATGTCTGGGTCATGATAAGGGGTTGTGCAGACCACAGATTTATAATGCAGATGAAGCCTCCAGGTCACAGGCTTCAAAACTAATAGAGTGTAAATGTTTCTTATCAGACTAAAGGTCTGTGTTGATGTTAACTTTGGTTGGCTTTTCCTAAATTCCAAAGGGAAGAGGTCATAATGAAGCATGTCTAACTCCCAATTCCTGTCATAGCCTGAGCTAATATTTCACGTTCACTTTGGAATGCCCTGGCCAAGAGGAAGGGTCCATTCAGATGGTTGGGAAGGCCTCAGAATTTTAATTTTGGTTTAACGATGCTTGTTTATACTGACAGATTCTGCCATCAGATTCTATATACATCAGAAGCCTCTCGCTTATCTGCAGCAAGTCACTGGACAAGATCTGGAAAGCTCAAAGGGACACATTCTGAAAGGGGGACTTTAAGATGTCAATGTTGACCTCACTATGAAGAAAATGTCTCCGGTGGGTTTTCTGTACATTCTCAATCTTTAGCCCTGTTTTGTAAATCCCAGATGGTGGCCAGTTCTTACATGCAGGTTCTAGGTGGGATCCACCTGTCTCTGCATTCTTGGGTGTTACAGCAAGCAGAGTAAAACCAAAGGAGAGATCCACTCAAAGAGACTGCATCCTCTAAATAGTATGTTGACTGAAAAGGAAAAAAGCAGCCAGGTGCGGTGGCTCACACCTATAATCCTAGCACTTTGGAAGGCAGAGGCAGGCAGATCATGAGGTCAGGAGATCGAGACTATCCTGGCTAACACGGTGAAACCCCATCTCAACTAAAAATACAAAAAATTAGCCAGGCATGGTGGCACACGCCTGTAGTCCCAGCTACTCAGGAGGCTGAGGCAAGAGAATCACTTGAACCTGGGAGGCAGAGGTTGCAGTGAGCCAAGATCGCGCCACTGCACTCTAGCCTGGGCACCAGAGCAAAACTCCGCCTCAAAAAGAAAACAAAAGGAGAGAGAGAGAGAAAGGAAGGAAGGAAGAAAGAAAGGAGGAAAGGAGGAAAGGAGAAAAGGAGGAAAGGAGGAAAGGAGGAAAGGAAGAAAGGAAGAAAGAAAAGAGGAAAAAACTGAGGCAACATTCATAGAAGTAGTTTTGGGCCAAGCTTGAGGATTGCAACCTGGGAGCATAGATTCAAGCTGCCCTCAATATACACTTCAATTAGCAGCAGTTACAAGTGGATTTGTAAAGGCAAAAGTAAAGGACAAGTAGTGGGCTGATACAGAGTTGTTTGTGAGGAATTCTTATTGATTTACAGAAATAACATTACTGATTGGCTACACATTGTTAAGCTATAGGGTGTGGGGTGTAGTGTCCAGTGTGGGATTATTAGGTTAATGTACAGCTAGGTGTGGCAATAGCAAGCAGTTTCAAGAGATGAATGCATAGCTCAAGGCAGTACGACATGACTGTGGCCTCATCTTAGCATCTCTCTGGGCCTAAAATTTGAATTCCTCAAATAAAAGTTTTTCTCTTTTCTCAAATCTCAAGATCTGGAATCAGAATTCGAGCATAGTTTTAGGTCTTG
>NW_020260874.1:0-3793 GCF_003255815.1 Theropithecus gelada
TTCAGATTCTTCCTCTCCGGGTACTTGGACCTCCTCAGGACCAAACATCAGAACCAGCCAACTGCAAACTACAAGAACGTTGAAATGCATCTTCAGTAGGAAAAAAAGGCAATTGGAATAATTTCCCAATATGATCCCGTGGTTAAGCCGTTAGATACTCCAGCCAACAGATTGAGTCACTTTAAAATTCACACCAATTAAAATAGTTGTAGAGTTACAGAGCTTTACTGCTAAACCTTGAAATAATTGAAGCGTTCTGCTCCACTTGCTTACAAACGGGTTGGGGATAACTTTCAGTCCAAAGTAGCAATCTTGTAAATCCAGCTTAGATGCGAGGCTCCCACTGACACAGGAAGAGACAGTGGCCCTTGATTATTCTCCTGTGTTCAGATACTTTGTCATTTTCTTTTGTATCCTGATCATCACTTCTGCTTTTCCAATTCAAACTAAAGGGAGTTTAGTTCTGTTTTGGAGAAGCTGTGGTTACTTTTCATGGTTTCTTTTCATGGTTTACTTAATCTCTTAAGTCTGGCACTTACATTTACCCAAATGGACTTTTCTTTAGTACGACGGTGCCGTAGCCCAGGGCTTCTCCCTCCATATCTGCTCCCCAGGAGGCCCCCTAGGAATGGGCGCTGGAGATCCAGCCCCTCTCCGTGTGCCCTTTTCTTTGAGTCCAATGTAGGTTTGGCTCAGAGAAGAAAACAGGCCTCCGGGTTAGGTGCCTCTGACTGCTTGCTTGTGAACTGTTGAATGAGAAGGCGTCTTCCAAACTAATTTTACACATTAATAGTTGTAGCTTAAAGTATCACTGCAGTCATAAGAACAAGAAACACTCCCATAAAGTAGATAAGCAGAAAAAAGCCGTAAAAGTTTAATAAAGCGCAAATAAAATGGTGTTGTAAGAATGTACAGTGGGAAATGTTCTCAGTCCAGCCAGATCGGCTGTGGCGTCCTCCTGTAAATACATTCAGCCATGTGTGGCCCTGATCGCAATCACTACTGTGAATTGTGATCCAGAATGTTCTTGGGGGCAGATACCTGGACTGTGCCAGCAGCTGAGTCTCATTGGAGGTCACGGCGGTGATGTGCTTAGCGCGGCCAGCTGGGCTGAGGGGTGGTCACCAGTGCACTCGCCACGTGCAGCCGTTATTCTTGTGATGGAGTTGCACAGGGCCCGGCTTGTCCACCTGGGCTACTTAAAGTACCGGGAACCCAACCGCTGGTGGGTGCCTGCCGACATGGGAGCTGTCTTTTTTATCCAGGGCCCTCTGGTGCTGCAGACCCTGAGTCCACGGGGAGGCACCGGAGGGACCTGCTGGGCCATGGAGGTCCCCGAGCAGGTGGTCACTCATTGTGAAGTGGTCCATGGCCTGTGAGGTTATTCCCGGGGTCTGTGTGAGCGAGGTTAACCAATTCACAGCTGGGCACTTACCCCTTACACAGGTGACACTAGTTAAAGTGGAATCTCTATTAGCTCGCACGGGCGTGTGTGAGGAGCTGGGAGGGTGCGGAGGCTTGGCCCTAGCACTGGAGCCCGGGCTCCTGAGATTCTGCGTCTTCCTGCTGAGGGGCCGTCAGGGCTGCTGTGGGTCCTGAAGACAGTAGGTGCCATATGGACCAGGGGATGCGGAAGCCTCTAGAGGCTGCAGGAGGCGAGGAGACGGTCGCTTCCCCAGAGCCAGTCCTGTTGACACCTCGACGTTAGCTGGTGGGACCTGTTTTGGACTGCAGCTTTCAGAAATGGGAGAAAATAAGTCAGTGTTTAGGGCGCTAAATTTGGGGTGATTTAGGGGAGAAATAGAAAACCAGCCCACGAAGGTGCACGCATTGAAATGTGCTCTGTCCAGGTGTTCACAGTGGCGTGAGGGGGATGGCATCAGGGTTCTGGGAACTGTGCAGCTTTACTGAAGGAAGGGGGCTCGCCACGCCTTTCCTCATGTAACTGAAGGTATGTATGCCTGCCACACCGCCCAGGAGACAGGGACTAGAAATCTGACTTTATTTCTTATGGGAACCAAGGTCAGAACACGGTGAGGGCTGAGACGAGCTTCCTACAGCCTGACCTGGGAAGAGGAATCACAAGTAGTTTGTGTTTTTCTACACAGACCTGTCCTTTCAGGTTTTGTTAAGTTCTGGAAAAAGGGAGAAGCCAGGCACACCTCAGCGACGGACAGTGTTTCTGGAGGTGGCGCGGCTTCAGCCTTAATGTGGCCGTGTGGTTGGGAGGCTCAGAAACTGCCCTCCAAGAGCACTCATCTGTTCCTTATTGCACTAATACCTCATTTACAGAAATCCGCAGAAATTACAGAGCAGTGCGGGAGGCCTCTGGTCTGGATGGGTTTGTGTGGACCGAGGTCACGGGGTGTTGTCCCAAGTGCTTATCCTGATCTGGCAGAGGCTCTGTTCCCAAATAATTATTCCACAGTTTCAGAGCCTATATCTGAGTGATAGTCTTTTAACTTTGTTGCATAAAAGTAAACAAAGTATGTCTTGAGGGTCTAAAAATTCATGTAGTAATCATGGCTGTAAACTCATACATGGGGCTTTTGGGATGGAGTGAAAACCACCGTCACCTGGCGTGGACGCTGCGTGGTATTTTTAGCATGGTGGCCTGCTCGTGCCTTGAACTCTATCTGCAGTGTGAGCAACAGCTGTGTATTTGATAAATGAGAGCAGGTCAGCTTGCTCCTCCAGGGGCCTGTGGGCGTCTGGGTGAGGGGCCTGGGATGAGGCCATGTCAGTGGGAAGGAGCTTGGTTGTGTCAGCAGATATGTCTGCCTCTACAGGCCTGCAAGCCAGCCAGAACCCAGTTTTCCTTTAGTCATCTAATGCCAGAAAAAAACCTGTTTCTTAGAGACTTTCATAATTCATATTAATGAACCGTTTGACCATACATAAAATATTATAAATGTATGAGGCTTTACAACTTGGCAGATGTGTAACTCACATGTTATGATTGAATCAAACTCTTGAAGATATTTGTTTCACTGGAAGGTTTTTATCATTTTATGTGCAAACCAAACGCCAGTAGCACTTTGAAAGAGTATTTTAGAATTTTAAACACAGAGTGGGACAGTGCTGGGTCTCTGGGATGCTGGTGAGGTGGACGTGACCTCAAGCTCTTGGAGCTTGCAAGCAGGATTCCTTAATTGTCACACTTGCAGTGCTGGAAGTCAAAGTGGACTTCTGTAAATGAGGTATTAGTGCAATAAGGAACCGATGAGTGCCCTTGGAGGGCAGTTTCTGAGCCCCCCAGACACCGCAGGAGGAAGTGGGGGAGGGGGGCAGTAACCCACCAGAACCTGGACGGTGGAGCCGGGTTTGCTGGTGGCCCTGCGTGGCTGGTCATTACGTGCAATAAGGAACAGGTGAGCGCCCTTGAGGGCGGTTTCTCCCTGCTTCGGAACTGCAAGAGGAAGATGCCTCAAAGTAAGGGGAGGTTGGTGGTGGTCGGTTATCCAGTGGGACCGGATTTGCTGGTGGCCGCTGCGTGGCAGGTCACTGGGTGGAGCGATAGGTGAGTGGAGTGGGAATAGAGGATGCACCCTCCACAGCTACTGCTGGGAGTTGGCTCTGGTAGCAGAGGAGGCATAGAGGGATTCCCATCAAGGGCAACACGGCTGGGGTCCCACGTGTGCTGGACGCTGATATGTGGCTATGTGATCTCAGTCTCCACAGCCATCCTGGGAAGTGGGTTCAGTTACCTTCCCATCTCACATTTGAGAAATCTCGGGCTCACATCAAGCTGGGTGGGTTGGAACTAATGTCTCAGGCAGGACGTTGGCCCCAG
>NW_020260875.1:0-3792 GCF_003255815.1 Theropithecus gelada
TCACCCACCCACCCATTATCCATCCATCCATTATCTATCCATCCATCATTGATCCATCCATATCCATCCATCATCCATTACCCATCACCCATCCATTCATCCATTATCCATCCATCCATCCTCCGTTCATTATCCACTCATTATTCATTATCTATCCATCACCCATCCATCATCCATCCATTCATCCATTATCCATCCATCATCCGTTCATTATCCATGCATCCATCCATTATCCATCCATCATCCATCCATCCATTATCCATCCATCCATCCATTATCCACCCATCCATCATCCATCATCCATCCATCCATCCATTATCCATCATGTATCCGTCCATCCATCACCCATCTATCCATTCATTATCCATCCTCCATCCATTCATTATCCATCCATCACCCATCCATCATCCATTCATTATCCATCCATCCATCACCCATCCATCATCCATCCATCCATCCATTATCCATCCACCCATTATCCATCCATCCATTATCCACCCATCCACCCATCATCCATCCACCCATCATCCATCCATCATCCATCCATCCATTATCCATCATCTGTTCATTATCCATCCATCATCCATCCATCCATTATCCATCATGTATCCGTCCATCCATCACCCATCTATCCATTCATTATCCATCCTCCATCCATTCATTATCCATCCATCCATCCATCCATCCATTATCCACCCATCCATCCATTCCAGAAGCACTTGCCAAGCACATCCTGGGTGCCAGGCCCAAACAGGCAGGCATCCTCCTGGCTCAGAGAGGAGCCTGAGCAGAGCCCACAGACAGCACCACCCTGCTGGCGGGTCACCAAGCCACCAAGCCAGTGCAGGCTGAGGGCCGAGCACACAGAGCGCCATCTCAGTGTCTGGACATGGTTAGCCGTCCCCACCCGCATGGGAGGAACCTTCTTCTCTCCCCTAAGACAGGCTTTGCAGACTTGGAAAGGGAACGCCGTGTTCCAGGGCCCAGGGCCTGGAACCCCGGCCAGAGCAGATGTGAACCAGCCTCATCTGGAAATAGCAGCTCCGGTCCCGGCTCGCTGGCACTGAAAACCAGCACCAGGGCCCCGTCCTGCGTTACCTCGCTGAGGCTGGGAAACGAACACAGGCCTGTTGGGCGCAGCGCCCCAGCAAACTCCCCACCCCTGCCCAGCACCCACAGTGCTCCCGGCCTCCTGCAGGGAGCCTGGCTTGGTCCTGGGTCCTCAGAGGACACTGTCCACCGCCGGTGCCCTAGCAGAACCTCAGGAATGTGCTTGGTCTCCACGCCCTCCCCACAGCAAGGGCCCAAGGTTAGACCTACCCATGCTTCAGTGACTTCTGAGCCACCCGTCCCGCGCCGCTCCAGCCTCCAGAGCCAGCCCCAACCTCCAGCCCCAGCCTCAGCCGCTCTCCCTAGAGGTCAGAAAAAGCCTCAGGCAGGGCTCACAGCTGCACCCAGGAGTCACCCAGGGTGAGTCCGCTCTCCAGGGCGAGCGGGTCCCTCCTGTCCACCCACAGCCAGGGACTGTACCTCCTCACTACACAAGGGAGATAAAGGAAAAACAAGAGTGAGAAAGCACAGGGAGAGAAAAGGAAGGAAGGGAGAAGGAAACGGAAAGAAGAGGAAGGAAAAGAAGGGAGGAAAGGAAGGAAGGAGAGCGGGAAGAGAGGAAAAAAGAGGGAAAGAAAGGGAGCGATGGGGAAAGGCAGGAAATGAAGCGAGAGAGGGAAAGAAAAAAAAAGGAAGGAAAGACGGGAGGGACGGACGGGAGAAAGGGATGAAAAGGGCAAAGGAGGAGGCGGGGAGACAGGAAAGAAGGAAACGGGGAGGGAGGAGAGAAGAAAAAGGAAAAAGAGGGAGGGAGGAGAGAAGAAAGAGGCAGGGAGGGAGGAAAGAAAAACAGGCAGGAGATAAGAAAAAAGAAAGGGAGGCTGGGTGCGGTGGCTCACGACTGTAATCCAGCACTTTGGGAGGCCGAGGTGGGCGGATCACCTGAGGTCAGGAGTTCGAGACCAGCCTGGGCAACATGGAGAAACCTTGTCTCTCCTAAAAATAAAAATAAAATAGCCGGGGGTGGTGGCACCAGCCTGTAATCCCAGCTAGTTAGGAGGTGGAGGCAGAAGAATCTCTTGAACCTGGGAGGCGGGGGTTGCAGTGAGCTGAGATCACACCACTGCACGCCAGCCTGGGTGACAGAGCGAGGCTCCATCTCAAAAAAAAAAAAAAAAAAAAAGGAGAACAGGGAGAAAGGGAGAAACAGACGGGAAGAAAAGAGCGAGACAGGAAAGAATAAAAGAAAGGAAAAAGAAAAACAGAGGGACAAAGGGAGAGAGGAAAGAAAAGAACGGAAAAGACACGACCAGGCACAGTGGCTCACCATGCACAGTGGCTCACAGCTGTCATCCTAGCACTTTAGGAAGCCGATGTGGGCGGATCCCCTGAGGTCGGGAGTTCGAGACCAGCCTGGCCAACGTGGTGAAACCCCATCTCTACTAAATATATAAAATTAGCCAGGCGTGGTGGCACGTGCCTGTAATTCCAGGTACTCGGGAGGCTGAGGCAGGAGAATCCCTTGAACCCGGGAGGGGGAGGTTGCACTCCAGCCTGGACAACAAGAGCGAAACTGTGTCTCAAAAATAAATATATAAAACAAAACGGAAAAGAGAGGGGGGAGAAAGGGAAGAGAGGGAGGGAGACAGGAAAGAAAGAGGAAAACAGAGGGAAGGAGGGAAAGGGAGAAAAAGGAGGAAGGAAGGAAAGAGAAAAAGGAAGAAGGGAAGAAAAGAGAAAAAAGAGGAAGGGAAGGAAAAAGGAAAAAGGGAAGGGAAGAGAGGAAGGGAAGGAAAGAGAAAAAGGAAAAAGGGAAGGAAAGAGAAAAAGGAAGGGAAGGAAAGAGGAAAAGGAGGAAGGGAAGGAAAGAGGAAGAGGAGGAAGGGAAGGAAAGAGAAAAAGGAAAAAGGGAAGGAAAGAGAAAAAGGAGGAAGGGAAGGGAAGAGGAAAAGAAGGAAGGGAAAGAGAGAAAAAGGAGGAAGGGAAGGAAAGAGGAAGAGGAGGAAGGGAAGGAAAGAGGAAGAGGAAGAAGGGAAGGAAAGAGGAAAAGGGGAGAAGGAAAAGGGGAGAAGGAAAAAGGGAGAAAACCGTAAGAGGGAGGGAGGAAAGAAAAAACAGAGGAAGGGCGGAGGGAGAGAAGAAGAAAAGGAGGGAGGAGAAAAAAGAAAAAGAGGGAAGAAAGGGAGCAAGAAAGGAAGGAGAGAGGGAGACAGACATGAAGGAAAAAGGCAGGGCGGAAAGGAAGGGAGAGGCGGAAAGAGGGAGAAAAGGAGGGAGGCGGGAAAGCAGCAAAACTGAAAGGCAAGCGGGGCAGGAGGGAGACGGGGGCCAAGGGCGGGCGGGAGAGAGCCGGGAAGGGAGAGGAGGAGGAGGAAGCAGAAAAGGAGGGAAGGGGAGAGGCAGGGGGGGCGGGAGGGAGGGGGGGGGGAGGGGGGGGGGGGAGAGAGCCGGGAAGGGAGAGGAGGAGGAGGAAGCAGAAAAGGCGGGAGGGAGGGACGGAGGAAGGGCGGACAGGACGGCCGGGAAGGGGGACCCTGGCCGCAGCCCCCCCAACCCGACGGACACTGGCAGATCGGGGAGCCCAGGGCGGGTGGGCGCGGCCCAGGGACCCCCAGCCCGAGCGCGGAGGGCACCGCGGGGTCAGAGGTCGGAGGCCCAGGGACCCCCTTCCCGGCCACCCAGCCGGAGCGCAGAGGGCACCGCGGGGTCAGAGGTCGGAGGCCCAGGGACCCCCCCCCCCCC
>NW_020260876.1:0-3792 GCF_003255815.1 Theropithecus gelada
TATCCTCCGATAACAAAGAGAAAGAAGCTTTCTGAGAAACTTCTTCGTGTTCTGTGAAATCATCTCACAGAGTTACAGCTTTCCCCTCAAGAAGCCTTTCGCTACGACATTTCTTGTCGAATTGGCTAAGTGATAGTTGGAAGCCCATAGAGGGCTATGGTGAAAAAGGAATTATCCTCCGATGAAACCTGGAAAGAAGCTTTCTGAGAAACTGCTTAGTGTTCTGTTAATTCATCTCACAGAGTTACATCTGTATTTCGTGGATCTCTTTGCTAGCCTTATTTCTGTGGAATCTGAGGACAGATATTTCGAATCCCTATGAAGACTATAGGGCCAAAGGGAATATCCTTCGATAACAAAGAGAAAGAAGCTTTCTGAGAAACTTCTTGTGTTCTGTGAAATCATCTCACGGAGTTACAGCTTTCCCCTCAAGAAGCCCTTCGCTAAGACAGTTCTTGTCGAATTGGAAAAGTGATATTTGGAAGCCCTTAGAGGGCTATGGTGAAAAAGGAAATAACCTCCGATGAAACCTGGAAAGAAGCTTTCTGAGGAACTGCTTAGTGTTCTGTTAATTCATGTCACAGAGTTACATCTGTATTTCGTGGATCTCTTTGCTAGCTATATTTCTCGGGAATCTGAGAACAGATATTTCTTATCCCTTTTAAGACTATAGGGCGAAAGGAAATATCCTCCAATAACAAAGAGAAACAAAGTTTCTGAGAAACTTCTTCGGGTTCTTTGAAATCATCTCACAGAGTTACAGCTTTCACCTCAAGAAACCTTTCGCTAAGAGAATTCTTGTGGAATTGGCAAAGTGATATTTGGAAGCCCATAGAGGGCTATGGTGAAAAAGGAAATATCCTCAGATGAAATGTGGAAAGAAGCTTTCTGAGAAACTGCTATTCTTCTGTTAATTCATCTCACAGAGTTACATCTGTATTTCGTCGATCACTTTGCTAGCCTTGTTTCTGTGGAATCTGAGAACAGATATTTCGAATCCCTATGAATACTATAGGGCCAAAGGAAATATCCTCCGATAACAAAGAGAAAGAAGCTTTCTGAGAAACTTCTTTGTGTTCTGTGAAATCATCTCACAGAGATACAGCTTTCCCCTCAAGAAGCCTTTCGCTAAGACAGTTCTTGTCGCATTGGCAAAGTGATATTTGAAGCACATAAAGGGCTATGGTGAAAAAGCAAATATCCTCCGATGAAACCTGCAAAGAAGCTTTCTGAGAAACTGCGTAGTGTTCTGATAATTCATCTCACAGAGTTACATCTGTATTTCGTGGATCTCTTTGCTAGCGTTATCTCTGTGGAATCTGAGAACAGATATTTCGAATCTCTATGAAGACTATAGGGCCAAAGGAAATATCCTCCGATAACAAAGAGAAAGAAACTTTTTGAGAAACTTCTTTGTGTTCTGTGAAATCATCGCACAGAGATACAGCTTTCCCTTCAAGAAGCCTTTCGCTAGGAGAGTTCTTGTGGAATTGGCAAAGTGATATCTGGAAGCCCATAGAGGGTTATGGTGAAAAAGGAAATATCCTCAGATGAAATCTGGAAGGAAGCTTTCTGAGAAACCGCTTAGTGTTCTGTTAATTTATCTCACAGAGTTACATCTGTATTTCGTGGATCTCTTTGCTAACCTTATTTCTGTGGAATCAGAGAACAGATATTTCGGATCCTTTTGAAGACTATTGGGCCAAAGGAAATATCCTCCGAAAACAAAGAGAAAGAAGCTTTCTGAGAAACTTCTTTGTGTTCTGTGAAATCATCTCACAGAGTTACAGCTTTCCCCTCAAGGAGCCTTTCGCTAAGACAGTTCTTGTGGAATTGGCTAAGTGATATTTGGAAGCCCATAGAGGGCTATGGTGAAAAAGGAAATATCCTCCGATGAAATCTGGAAAGAAGGTTTCTGAGAAAATGCTTTTTTTCTGTTAATTCATCTCACAGAGTTACATCTGTATTTCCTGGATCTCTTTGCTAGCCTTATTTCTGTGGAATCTGAGAAGAGATATTTTGGATCCCTTTGAAGACTATAGGGCCAAAGGGAATATCCTCCGATAACGAAGAGAAAGAAACTTTCTGAGAAACTTCTTTGTGTTCTGTGAAATCATCTCACAGAGTTACAGCTTTCCCCTCAAGAAGCCTTTCGCTAAGACATTTCTTGTGGAATTGGCAAAGTGATATTTGGAAGCCCATAGAGGGCTATGGTGAAAAAGAAAATATCCTCTGATGAAATCTGGAAAGAAGCTTTCCGAGCAACTGCTTAGTGTTCTGTTAATTCATCTCAAGCAGTTACATCTGTATTTCGTGGATCTCTTTGCTAGCCTTATTTCTGTGGAATCTGAGAACAGATATTTCGAATCCCTATGAAGACTATAGGGCCAAAGGAAATATCCTGCGATAACAAAGACAAAGAAGCTTTCTGAGAAACTTCCTTGTGTTCTGTGAAATCATCTCACAGAGTTAGAGCTTTCCCCTCAAGAAGCCTTTCGCTAAGACAGTTCTTGTGGAATTGGCAAAGTGATATTTGGAAGCCCCTAGAGGGCAATGGTGAAAAAGGAAATATCCTCCGATGAAACAGGGATAGCAGCTTTCTGAGAAACTGCTTAGTGTTCTGTTAATTCATCTCACAGAGTTACATCTGTATTTCGTGGATCTCTTGGCTAGCTTTATTTCTGTGGAATCTGAGAGCAGATATTTCGAATCCCTATGAAGAATATAGGGCCAAAGGAAATATAGTCCGATATCAAAGAGAAAGAAACTTTCTGAGAAACTTCTTCGGGTTCTGTGAAATCATCTCACAGAGTTACAGCTTTCCCCTCAAGAAGCCTTTCTCTAAGAGAGTTCTTGTGGAATTGGCAAAGTGATATTTGAAAACCGATAGAGGGCTATGGTGAAAAAGGAAATATCCTCCGATGAAACCTGGAAAGAAGCTTTCTGAGAAACTGCTTAGTGTTCTGTAAATTCATCTCACAGAGTTACATCTGTATTTCGTGGATCTCTTTGCTAGCCTTATTTCTGTGGAATCTGAGAACAGATATTTCGAATCCCTATGAAGACTATAGGGCCAAAGGAAATATCCTCCGATAACGTAGTGAAAGAAGCTTTCTGAGAAACTTCTTCGGGGTCTGTGAAATCATCTCACAGAGATACAGCTTTCACCTCAAGAAGCCTTTCGCTAAGAGAGTTCTTTTGGAATTCGCAAAGTGATATCTGGAAGCCCATAGAGGTCTATGGTGAAAAAGGAAATATCCTCCGATGAAATCTATAAAGAAGATTTCTGAGAAACTTCTTAGTGTTCTGTTAATTCATCTCACAGAGTTGTATCTGTATTTCGTGGATAGCTTTGCTAGCCTTATTTCTGTGGAATCTGAGAACAGATATTTCGGATCCCTTTGAAGACTATAGGGCCAAAGGAAATATCCTCCGATAATAAAGAGAATGAAGCTTTCTGAGAAACTTCTTTGTGTTCCGTGAAATCATCTCACAGAGTTACAGCTTACCCCTCAAGAAGCCTTTCGCTAAGACAGTTCTTGTCGAATTGGCAAAGTGATATTTGGAAGCCCATAGAGGGCTATGGTGAAAAGGGAAATATCCTCCGATGAAACCTGGAAAGAGGCTTTCTGAGAAACTGCTTAGTGTTCTGTTAATTCATCTCACAGAGTTACATCTGTATTTCGTGGATCTCTTTGCTAGCCTTATTTCTGTGGAATCTGAGAACAGATATTTTGAATCCCTATGAAGACTATAGGGCCAAAGGAAATATCCTCCGATAAAAAGAGAAAG
>NW_020260877.1:0-3792 GCF_003255815.1 Theropithecus gelada
TACACGTGGAAAGATGGCCCGCGTCTTATGTCGTAGAGCGAGGCATCACTGCACACCCATCAGCCTGGCCAAAACCAGAAGTCTAACACCACCACGTGCTGGTGGGTGTGTGGGCATCAGGACCCTCACTCATTGCTGGGGGAAGTGGGGCAGCTGCTGTGGGAGGCAGCATGGCGGTTTTCCGTGGAACTAAGCACTCCGACCACAGGAGCAATCACAGTCCTGGATATTTACTCAGAAGAGCTGAAAGTTTACTTCCATTCGGAAATGTGCACACAGATGTTGACAGCAGCTTTATTTATAATTGCCAAAACTTGAAAGCAACCAAGATGCCCTTCAGTAGGTGAATGGATAAACTGTGGTATGTTGAACTGGGTTATTATTCAGCACTAAAAATAACTGGACCCCTAAGCCATGAAAAGACACGGAAGGATCTTAAACGCATGTTGCTAAGTGAGTCTCCAATCTGGAAAGGCTGCCTGCTGTCTGAGTCCAACCACAGGACAGTCTGGAAAAGGCAAAGCTGTGGAGACAGTAAAATGGTCAGCGGCTGCCAGGGGTTGGGGAAGGGAGAGATGAATGGGAGGAGCATAGGGGATGTGTAGGGTGGGGAAGCAACTCCGGGTGGGGCTTTCATGGGGGATCCATGCCGTTCCACGTCTGTGAAACCCAGACTGAGCAGCAGCAGGCCGAGCCCTCGTGTGAGCTGTGGACTCTGGGTGGTGGTGCTGTGTTGATGCAGGTCTGTCAGTTGTACAGACATGCTGGTCGGGTGGGGGCAGGACAATGGTGGAGGCTGTGCTGGGAAAGGAGATACTTGAGGACTCTGTACTTTCCTCCTGATTTTGCTATGAACCGAAAACTGCTTTTAAAAACGTCTATTGAAAAGCCAAACAAAAAAGTGCTGGTCAGAAAGCATCTGTGTGAGGGTGTGGCCTGTGTTCTACGTTGAGGATTTCCCTGTTAGAATACACATATCTAAATTATTCAGAAGTTAAGCCTTTGCATTAAGTAACTCACTACAGAGTTAATTACAGTATCAGCTTGAGCGCTGCCGGGATACCCAGGATCCTGTATCCTGACCAGTTTCTCCCCTTACAGGTGCAGTTGGCGCCCATGGCCTCACCCCAGTAAGCAGCAGGACTGGAACCAGGGGTCACGCTTTGGGGACAGAGAGGCCTTCTTAGACTTGGGGAGTCAGGAGTCCCCACTCTCGGGCACCTCAGAAACCAAAGGCTGCTCGTCATCCTCAAGTTCCAGATGCCTCAGGGGAGGTTCCTGGGTTGTTGGGTGCAGTTCCGTTATTTGCTGCTCGGTTGGATTTACCCACAGCATTTCTGGTTGTTTTTAAGAGCTGATGCTTCAGCTGCTTAAAATCACATATGGATATCGATTTACTTGTAAAAGTTAAGAATGGAATTTGAGTTCAAAAATTTGTGAAAATGCTCAAGTTTGTGTACTAATGTATACATTTGTGGAAATATCCAAAAGTCCAGGATTTATATTAAACACTTCTCTTGATTTTTGTAATATCTACCTGTCATATTTCCATTTGATTAACAGATGTCAGAGGGCTTAAATTTTGAGTGCCTGAATTCACTGAATTTAAAACTTCTTACATCAAATATAATTAAACTGAATGTAGGCAACAGTGCATGCTTTGATAAGTGTTGATTAAAAAATATATAAAAACACATATCCATGAATATGCAGATGGGGGCAACATATTAAACCATGGAAGTAGAATTAGCGTTCTTTGTTTTCTGAGAAGACAAATTTTTAAAAAGCTAAGGGGTCTTATAACTTTCTAGTTTCCAACTTATTTGCCCTAAACTGGAAGATTGACAGCAGCAGAAGAGGACATCCTGGGCCAGCGCAGGCTCTGGGAGCAGCGGGGTGAGTGCGGGAAGGAGCTGGCTGGAGGCAGAGCAGGGAGGTGCTCAGGCAGGCCAGGGCGGCCTCAGGGCACGTGGCTCAGTGAGTGAGAAAAGGTTCACATTTCCTGGAGAGCCTTGTCTCTGCCCACGGAAAACCCGAACTCCTTCCAACTGAAATGTGCATCTCATGTAAAAGTTGTTACTCCCAGAAAGAAAGCCAGTGGATATAGAATTTTTTTGTAAGCAGAAATGACTTTAAATTTGTTTCTAACCATATCCTTTTCTTCCCCCATCTTAATGTGTAGTAACTTTCTGCAGGTAACGCACACATCTTAGGAGAGCGCTATATTTCACTTACTGTTGACTCTGATGTGACTTTGTGGTGTCTGATGTTCTGGTTCTGAGGTTCTGCCCAGAACGTGGGTCCTCCCTGCTGAGTGTTGCTTGTTGAAGGTCTGTGTGGAAACTTTCCCTGTAAGCTCGTTGACCGCAGCAGTCTAGGTTCAGAAACCGTTGGACCTCCTGAGACTTCACACGGCCTTCTAAACTTTCTTGTGTGACCTTTTCATTGTAGCATTCCCCATTAATTCAGATATTTTCCAGAATGTAAGTAAGCTGCTGAATGCAGGGTGGGGGTGCCCACCGTTGGCTCTGGGGAGAAGCATCGCTGTTTCTCCGGGTGGAGATTCCCGCCCATCATGACGGTGTGCTCCAAGACGCAGCAGGGTTTCTTGGCAGAAGTAACCGTCGAAGGCCCGTGTCTCAGTGGCAGGGTGGCTGTGGGCGTGCAGCCTCGCGGCCATGCCGGCCCCTGCCCGTCAATGGCACCATGGAGAGGAGCAGGGGTAGGCCTGGGATCTGTCTCCAGAGTCACAGCTGTGCTTCCGATACTATGTCTTCCATTTGTAACTAGACATGCAGAGAAAGTGTTGGAGATAAGCAGGAGATGGTGTCTGTCCCTAATGATCTCAGGCGTGCCCTTGAGCGGGTCAGGTTTCTGTGCGGTTGATCTGGACTCTGCCTGGCTGTGGCAGTGCAGGTGACTGCTGGGCTTTGGCAAGTCTGCACCCACTGTCCGTCTGAAACGGCCCCCTTCCCAGGCTCGCGGTGCCAGCTGGGCGCCTAGGCCTGACTTTCCACCAGGACGGAGGCCCTGTGCCTGTGTCGGGGGAGGGGACGAGGAAGGGGGATTTGGGGTCCTGCTTTATTGCCCTATCCAATGCCACGCAGGGTCAGCACTCAGGCAACACGTGCTGTATGGGTCAGTGATTGAGTTCAGAAACCTGGAAAATTCAGCAGTGCAGGCTTTGGGCATGACCCGTCCAGCCCTGGGGCTCTTCCTCTGAATTTCCTTCTATGGCATCCTCCTCATCCCAGGGGCCCCTGTCCCCACACGGCTGTTGGCAGCTTCACAGCTTCCTCTGCCTCCCCTCCTAAGCCCTGGTGTGGCTGGGGCAGCTAGTGGCTGTGCAGACTCCACAGCCAGTAGATCGTTGGTGCCAACGCCTTGGGCCTGAGTTACATGAGCCAAGGACTCCAGTGCACGGCTGAGCTCACCCCGAATGCCTGGAGTGGAAGGCCTTGGGTTCCAGAGTTGGGGGAGTTGGATATCGAAGGACAACCTGCAAAGCAGAAGGGGAAATGAGTGTGCTGGATGGGCAGCTGGAGGAGTCTGTGCAGAGCCTGGGACCCAGTGCAGACCCAGAGCTGGCATGGGGAATCTGGTGACACGGCCACCATGGAAGTGGGCAAAGTTACAGGCTTCAGACAGACACAGAGGGGCTGGTCTAAAACGATCCTCATTTTCCTTTAATCCTAGCAACTGCTGGCTTACGGGGTGGGGGAGTGAGATCTGTGGTGGCCGCGAGGAGAGACAGGGATTTTAATTAAATCCCTCTTTCTGGGAGAGGGGAGT
>NW_020260878.1:0-3792 GCF_003255815.1 Theropithecus gelada
TTTCAGAAACCCTGCTCTAAAGGAATGTAAGGTTAAATGACATTTTGTCTTCCAAGTTTTACCAGTGAAAATTTAATGAATCCATAAGAGATTATTAGGATTTTTGTATTTAAAATAACTTTTACTGGAATGTTTCACTGTCATATAAATATAGTTGTATTGGAGTTTTGTTTTTGTTTTTTAAGACAGAGTCTCGCTCTGTTGCCCAGGTTGGAGTGCAATGTCTTGATGTCAGCTCACTGCAACCTCTGCCTCCTGGGTTCAAGCAATTCCCCTGCCTTATCCTCCCAAGTAGCTGTGATTACAGGCATCTGCCACCATGTCCAGCTAATTTTCTATTAATATAGGGATGAGGTTTCACCAGGTTGGTCAAGCTGGTCTCGAACTCCTGATCTTAGGTCATCCACCCACCTTGGTCTCCCAAAGTGCTGGGATTACAGGTATGAGCCACTGTGCCCAGCCTAGAGTTTATTTTATTTCATTTTGTTTTATTTTATTTTGTTAGAATAATGGCTAGGGGTTCCAAATAGATTAATATGAAAATGGAAAGTGCCATTTATATGTGACCTAGGCTAAATAGAATTCACATGGCTGTTACTAGAAAACGGATTACAATACCTCAAATTCTTTTAGACCAATTTTTGTCTTAAGTTACTGTTTGTGGTCATACGGCTTGTTGACCTTCTCCAAAACCAGATCAGAGATTCATCTATAATTATTATATAATTATGATATAAATATTTCCTTAATCTTTAAGGTGAGATGAAACAGTTGTTGAAAAAAAAATTTTTTTTTCTTCTTTCTTTCTTTTTGTTTTTTTGAGATAGAGTCTCACTCTGTTCCCCAGGCTAGAGTGCAGTGGTGCCATCTAGGCTCACTACAACTTTTACCTCCCAAGTTCAAACAATTCTGGTGCCTCAGCCTCCTGAGTAGCTGGGATTACAGGCATGCACCACCGCACCCAGCTAAGTTTTTTGTACTTTTAGTGGAGATGGGGTTTTGCCATGTTGGCCAGGCCGGTCTTGAACTCCTAGCCTCAAGTGGTCCACCCACCATAACCTCCCAAAATGTTGGGATTACAGGCATGAGCCACCGTGCCTGGCNAGGCCAAGATGAGTGAATCATCTGAGGTCAGGAGTTTGAGACCAGCCTGGCCAACATGGCAAAACCCTATCTACCAAAAATACAAAAAGTAGTTGGGTGTGGTAGTGGTTTCCTGTAACCCCAGCTACTTGGGAGGCTGAGGCAGGAGAATCGCTTGAACCCAGGAGGTGTGGGTTGCAGTGAGCCAAGATCGTGCCACTCCAGACTGGGTGACAGACTGTGACTCCATCCCCCGAACCCCGCCAAAAAAAAAAAAAAAAAAAGAAAGAAGCTGGAATCCTAGAAAATTACTCTTTTCTAAAAAGGAACACTGAAAACTTAAATTAACAAGAGGCTACAGTGATACTTAGGCTTTACATATTTATGCTCTTCACTCTTCAAAATTTTCCGTAATGTTCAACACACATCAATATGTACATGATTCCTAACCTCTGCCTCTTGTGTAACGGCTTGGAATTAGAAATGACTTTCATTGACTTAGGAAGCAGTCTTTATTAAATAGCGACTATAGAATTCTACTATTGAGACAGAGTCTCTATACCCCAGGCTGGAGTGCAGTGGTGCAGTCTCAGCTCACTGTAACCTTTGTCTCCCAGGCTCAGGTGATCCTCGCACCTCAGCCTCCCAAGTAGCTGGGACTACAGGATTGGCCCACCATACCTGGTTAATTTTTATAGTTTTTGTTGAGATGAGCGAGGTTTCACCATGTTGCCCAGGCTAGTCTCGAACTCCTGAGCTCAAGCCATCTGCCTGCCTCAGCCTCCCAAAGTGCTGGGATTACAGGTGGGAGCCACTGCCCCTGGCCAACTTCTGCACTATCTACTTTGATTTTAACAGTTCTAAAACCTTAATCATAAGGTCTTATAGTTTGACTGAATATAGGTTTACAGATGAAGAAAAGAAGCATCTTAATCCTGCTACAAAACGCAGGATTTGCCCTGAAGTGGCAAAGGAATGTAGTCCAACTGGAAGAGAGAACTCGTGCGTCCATTTCTTTCAGTTAATCCGATGATGAACCACCATCGCAAGGGACATTGAACTCCTTGGTACAAATAATCACAGCATGTTTTTGTTGTTAATAAAATGTAATTTCAAAACCTAGTACCAGGCTATATAAAGCTTTGTTTTGAAGAAGCAAAGATCAGGCCTTAATCCTCTGAAAATATTCACCAATGCAAAGCCGTTAAATACAAGTTTTGAAGATAATCCAAAGAATGTTACAAGATGTGTATCTTTAAGGATGTTTGAAAATATATATATATTTTTTAATAGACCAAGTTTTTAAAGACCAAGTTTTGCCATGTGGGCCAGGTTGGTCTCAAACTCCTGACCTCAGGTGATCCACCCGCCTTGGCCTCCCAAAGTGCTGGGATTAGAAGGGTGAGCCACTGTGCCCAGCCCCAAATATATCTATATATATTTATACTTACACATACTCTGTATATGTATTTATACATACTCTGGCCACAGAGTATGTTAAACATGAATGAGTTTGCTTTAGAATATGGATGAAATTTATTGTAAATGTATTAGGGAATCTATTCATGCATATTCATGGCTACCAGGGATTAAAAGCATTTGGTAAAATCAGATAATGCTATTTGTACATAGCAAGTAGTAAAGATTTCCTTTTCTGGCCAGGCATGGTGGGTCACATCTGTAATCCCAGCACTTTGGGAGGCCAAGGCAAGTGGATCATTCGAGGTCAGAAGTTCGAAACCAGCCTGGCTAGCATGGTGAAACCCCATCTCTACTAAAAATACCAAAAGAAAAAAGAAAAAAAAAATAGCCAGATGTGGTGGTGCATGCCTGTAGTCCCAACTACCTGGGAGTCTGAGGCAGGAGAATGGCTTGATGCCGGGAGGCAGAGGTTGCACTGAGCCAAGATCGAGCCATTGCACTCCAGTCTGGGTGACAGAGCAAGAAAATTTACTTTTTTTGTTTGTTTGTTTGTTTAAGGTACCTAAATAGGTATTGTTGGCAATTCCAGAGGAAAATAATTGTATATTCATGCAGTGGTTGGCTGGGTCTAGGCCACATGAGTTTCTCTGATCCAGTTGATAAATGACCCTTGAGAGTCTTAGCTATAGATCTGGCTAGAATTGTCAAAACAATATTACAATGGTTACTGTATGTTTTGTTAGGGATTTACATGATACTGAAGGGCTTCCACAGCACTCTGACGTTAACATACATAGAGTAGAACGGACACTCCTTCCCTACTTCTTTTGATGAAGCTTCTTGATAGCCCAGCATACCCTTTATTTTTAATCAGTCATTTGCAGTCTTCAAGTTAACACTGATGTGACTATGAAATTTTTTGCGGGTCTGAGATAATCTGAGGTTGTTTTCATTGTCAGAAATTATGTAAGTTTGCTCCTAGTGATGTAACATCCTATACATTATGAATCAAAGAGAGCATCATCACATACCAGAAGCATGTAGGGATTTTAGGCAGAGGATTGAAATGTACACAGTAGGCTAAGTGCAGTGGCTCATGCCTGTAATCCCAGCATTCTGGGAGGCTGAGGTGGGTGGATCATGAGGTCAGGAGTTCCAGACCAGCCTGGCCAATAAGGTGAAACCCCATCTGTACTAATAATACAAAAATTAGTCAGGCATGGTGGTACGTGCCTGTAGTCCCAGCTACTCAGGAGGCTGAGGCAGAAGAATTGCTTGAACTTGGTA
>NW_020260879.1:0-9432 GCF_003255815.1 Theropithecus gelada
ACCTTCTCCCTACTATGACCCTATTGTCCTGCCACTTCCCCTTTTCCCAGATGGTAAAGATGATAATAAATACTGAGGGAACTCAGAGACTGGTGCCCGTGTGGGTCCTCTGTATGCTTAGTGCCGGTCCTCTGGGCCCACTTTCCTTTCTCTATACTTTGTCTCTGTGTCTCTTTCTTTTCTCAAGCCTCTCATTCCACCTGATAAGAAACACCCACAGGTGTGGAGGGGCAGGCCACCCCTTCATCTGGTGCCCAACGTGGGTGCTTTTCTCTAAGGTGAAGGTACGCTTGAGCGTGGTCATTGAGGACAAGTCAACGAGAGACTCCCGAGTATGTCTACAGTCAGCCTTGCGGTAAGCTTGTGTGCTCCGAAGAACCTAGGGTAACGATGGGGCAAACTAAAAGTAAATACGCCTCTTATCGCAGCTTTATTAAAATTATTTTAAAAAGAGGGGGAGTTAGAGTCTCTACAAAAAATCTCATTACGCTATTTCAAACAATAGAACACTTTTGCCCATGATTTCCAGAACAGGGAACTTTAGATCTAAAAGATGGGGAAAAAATTGGCAAAGAATTAAAACAAGCAAGTAGGGAAGGTAAAATCATCCCACCTACAGTATGGAATGATTGGGTCATTATTAAAGTAGCTTTGGAACCGTTTCAAACAGAAGAAGATAGCGTTTCAGTTTCTGATGCCCCTGGAAGCTGTGTAATAGATTGTGAAAAAGAGGCAGGGGTAGAATCCCGGAAAGGAACGGAAAGTTCACATTGTAAATATGTAGCAGAGCCGGTAATGACTTGGGCAACGCAAAATGTTGACAATAATCAATTACAGGAGGTGATATATCCTGAAACGTTAAAATTAGAAGAAAAAGGTCCAGAATTAGCAGAGCCATCAGAGTCTAAACCATGATGGCCAACTCCTCTTACAGCAGTTCAGATGCCTGTAACATTACAACCTCAAATGCAGGTTAAACAAGTACAAACCCCAAAAGAAGATCAAATAGTCTCTGTCACGGCAATGCCAATCCAAATACAGTATCCACAACATCAGCCGGTAGAAAATAAGACCCGGCCACCAGTAGCCTATCAAAACTGGCCGGCAGCCGAACTTCAGTATCGGCTGCCCCCAGAAAATCAGTATGGACAGCCAGGAATGTTTCCAGCACCACAGGGCAGGGCGCTATAGCCTCAGTTGCCCACTATGAGACTTTATCCTACAGCACCACCTAGTGGACAGGGTGGTGCATTACATAAAATTATTGATAAGGCAAGAAAACAAGGAGATACTGAGATGTGGCAAGTCCCAGTAATATTAAAATCAAGGCCACCTGGAGAAGGGGCTCAAGAGGGAGAGCCTCCCACAGCTGAGGCCAGATATGAGTCCTTTTCTATAAAAATGCTAAAAGATGTGAAAGAGGGAGTAAAACAGTATGGACCCAACTCTTCTTACATGAGAACATTATTAGATTCCATTGCTCATGGACATAGACTCATTCCTTATGATTGGGAGATTCTGGCAAAATCATCACTCTCACCCTCTCAATTTTTACAATTTAAGAGTTGGTGGATTGATGGGGCACAAGAACAGGTCCGAAGAAATAGGACTGCCAATCCTCCAATTAACATAGATGTAGATCAAATATTAGGAACAGGTGAAAATTGGAGCTAGTCAATTTTGTAGTCAACAAGTAATAATGCAAAATGAGGCCATTGAGCAAATTAGGGCTATCTGCCTTTGGGCCTAGGAGAAAATCCAAGACCCAGGAACCGCCTACTCCTCCTTCAATACAATGAGACAAGGCACTAAAGAGCCGTACTCTGATTTTGTAGCAAGGCTTCAAGATGCTGCTCAAAAGTCAGTTACCGATGAGAATGCCCATAAGGTCATAGTGGAGTTCATGGCATATGAAAACGCCAATCCTGAGTGTCAATTAGCCATTAAGCCATTAAAAGGAGGGGTCCCGGCAGGATCAGATGTAATCTCAGAGTACGTTAAAGCCTGTGATGGAATTGGAGGAGCTATGCTTATGGCTCAAGCAATCACAGGAGTTGCTTTAGGAGGACAAATTAGAACATTTGGGGGGAAATATTATAATTGTGGTCAAATTGATCATCTAAAAAAGAATTGCCCAGTCTCAAATAAACAAAATATAACTACTCAAGCTACTACAACAACAGATAAAGAGCTACCTGGCCTATGTCTAAGATGTAAACAAGGAAAACATTGGGCTAATCAATGTCGTTCTAAATTTGATTAAAATGGGCAACCACTGTCGGGAAACAACAGGAGGAGCCAGCCTCAGGCCCCGCAACAAACTGAGGCATTCCCAATTCAGCCCTTTGTTCCTCAGGGTTTTCAGGGACAACAACCCCCATTGTCACAAGTGCCTCAGGGAATAAGCCAGTTATCACAATACAGCAATTATCCCCCTCCACAAGTGGCAGTGCTGCAGTAGATTTACGTACTATACAAGCAGTCTCTCTGCTTCCAGGGGAGCCCCCACAAAAAATCCCTACAGGGGTATATGGCTCATTGCCTGAGGGGACTGCAGGACTAATATTAGGAAGATCAAGTTTAAATCTAAAGGTAGTTCAAATTCATACTGGTGTGGTTGATTCGGACTATAAAAGCGAAATTCGATTGGTTATTAGCTCCTCAATTCCTTGGAGTGCCAGTCCAGGAGACAGGATTGCTCAATTATTACTCCTGCCTTATATTAAAGTTGGAAACAGTGAGATAAAAAGAACAGGAGGGTTCGGAAGCACTGATCCGGCAGAAAAGGCTGCATATTGGGCAAGTCAGGTCTCTTGAGAGCAGACCTGTGTGTAAGGCCATTAATCAAGGAAAACAGTTTGAAGGGTTGGTAGACACTGGAGCTGATATCTCTGTCATTGCTTTAAATCAGTGGCCAAAAAATTGGCCTAAACAAAAGGCTGTTACAGGACTTGTCGGCATAGGCACAGCTTCAGAACTGTATCAAAGTACTATGATTTTACATTGTTCAGGGCCAGATGATCAAGAAAGTACTGTTCAGCCAATGATTATTTCAATTCCTGTTAATCTATGGGGTCGAGATTTGTTACAACAATGGGGTGCAAAAATCATTACGCCCGCTCCATTATACAGCCCCACGAGTCAAAAAATCATGACTAAGATGGGATATATACCAGGAAAGGGACTAGGAAAAAATGAAAATGGCATTAAAGTCCCAACTGAGACTGAGGGAAATCCAGAAAGAAAAGGAACAGGGTATCCTTTTTAGGGGCAGCCACTGTAGAGCCTCCTAAACCCATTCCATTAACTTGGAGAACAGAAAAAACAGTCTGGGTAAATCAGTGGCCGCTACCGAAGCAAAAACTGGAGGCTTTACATTTATTAGCAAAGTAACAGTTAGAAAAGGGACACATTGAGCCTTCATTCTCGCCCTGGAATTCTCCTGTGTTTGTAATTCAGAAAAAATCCGGCAGATGGCGTGTGTTAACTGACTTAAGAGCCATAAATGCCATAATTCAACCCACGGGGCCTCTTCAACCCGGATTGCCCTGCCCAGCCATGATTCCAAAAGACTGGCCTTTAATTATAATTGATCTGAAAGATTTTTTTTTACCATTCCTCTGGCAGAGCAGGATTGTGAAAAATCTGCCTTTAGTATACCAGCCACAAATAATAAAGAACAAGCCACCAGGTTTCAGTGGAAAGTGTCACCTCAGGGAATGCTTAATAGTCCAACTATTTGTCGGACTTTCATAGGTCAAGCTCTTCAACCAGTTAGAGACAAATTTTCAGACTGTTATATCATTCACTATATTGATGATATTTTATGTGCTGCACAAACAAGAGACAAATTAATTGACTGTTACACATTTCTGCAAGCAGAAGTTGACAACGCAGGACTCACAATAGCATCTGATAAGATTCAAACCTCTACTCCTTTTCATTATTCAGGGATGCAGACAGAAAATAGAAAAATTAAGCCACAAAAAATAGAAATAAGAAAAGACACATTAAAAACATTAAATGACTTTCAGAAATTGCTAGGTGATATTAATTGGATTCGGCCAACTCTAGGCATTCCTACTTATGCCATGTCAAATTTGTTCTCTATCCTAAGAGGAGACCCAGACTTAAATAGTAAAAGAATATTAACCCCAGAGGCAACAAAAGAAATTAAATTAGTGGAAGAAAAGATTCAGTCAGTGCAAATAAATAGAATAGATCCCTTAGCGCCACTCCAACTTTTGATTTTTGCTACTGCACATTCTCCAACAGGCATCATTATTCAAAATGCTAATCTTGTGGAGTGGTCATTCCTTCCTCACAGTACAATTAAGACTTTTACATTGTACTCGGATCAAATAGCTACATTAATTGGTCAGGCAAGATTATGAATAATAAAATTGGAAATTACCTAGACAAAATAGTCGTTCCTTTAACCAAGGAACAAGTTAGACAAGCCTTTATCAATTCTGGTGCATGACAGATTGGTCTTGCTGATTTTGTGGGAATGACTGATAATCATTACCCAAAACCAAAAATCTTCCGGTTTTTAAAATTGACTACTTGGATTTTACCTAAAATTACCAGACATGAACCTTTAGAAAATGCTCTGACAGTATTTACTGATGGTTCCAGCAATGGAAAAGCAGCTTACACAGGGTCAAATGAGCAAGTAATCAAAACTCAATATCAATTGGCTCAAATAGCAGAGTTGGTTGCAGTCACTACAGTGTTAGAAGATTTTAATCAACCTGTTAATACTGTATCAGATTCTGCGTATGTAGTACAGGCTACAAGGAATGTTGAGACAGCTCTAATTAAATATAGCATGGATGATCAGTTAAACTAGCTGTTCAATTTATTACAACAAACTGTAAGAAAAAGGCATTTCCCATTTTATATTACTCATATTTGAGCACACACTAATTTACCAGGACCTTTAACTAAAGCAAATGAACAAGCTGACTTACTGGTATCCTCTGCACTCATAAAAGCACAAGAACTTCATGCTTTGACTCATGCAAATGCAGCAGGATTAAAAAACAAATTTGATGTCACATGGAAACAGGCAAAAGATATTGTACAACATTGCACCCAGTGTCAAGCCCTACACCTGCCCACTCAAGAGGCAGGAGTTAATCCCAGAGGTCTGTGCCCTAATGCATTATGGCAAATGGATGTTACACATGTACCTTCATTTGGAAGATTATCATATGTTCATGTAACAGTTGATACTTACTCACATTTCATATGGGCAACCTGCCAGACAGGAGAAAGTACTTCCCATGTTAAAAAAAACATTTATTATCTTGTTTTGCTGTCATAGGAGTTCCAGAAAAAATTAAAACTGACAATAGACCAGGATATTGTAGTAAAGCTTTCCAAAAATTCTTAAATCAGTGGAAAATTACACATACAACAGGAATTCCCTATAATTCCCAAGGACAGGCCATAGTTGAAAGAACTAATAGAACTCTCAAAACTTGGTTAATTAAACAAAAAGAAGGGGGAGACAGTAACGAGTGTACCACTCCTCAGATGCAACTTAATGTAGCACTCTATACTTTGAATTTTCTAAACATTTATAGAAATCAGACTACTACTTCTGCAGAACATCTTACTGGTAAAAACAACAGCCCACATGAAAGAAAACTGAGTTAGTGGAAAGACAACAAAAATAAGACATGGGAAATAGGGAAGGTGATAACCTGGGGGAGAGGTTTTGCTTGTGTTTCACCAGGAGAAAATCAGCTTCCTGTAGAACCCACTAGACATTCGAAGTTCTACAATGAACCCATCGGAGATGCAAAGAAAAGTGCCTCCACGGAGACGGAAACACCGCAATTAAGCACCATTGACTCGCAAGATGAACAAAGTGGTGATATCAGAAGAACAGATGAAGTCGCCACCCACCAAGAAGGCAGAGCTGCCAACCTGGGCACAATTAAAGAAGCTGACACCGTTAGCTGAAAAAAGCCTAGAGAACACAAAGGTGACACAAACCCCAGAGAATATGCTGCTTACAGCTTTAATGATTGTATCAACCGTGGTAAGTCTCCCCATGCCTGCAGGCGCAGCTGCAGCTAATTATACTTACTGGGCCTATGTGCCTTTCCTGCCCTTAATTCGGCCAGTCACATGGATGGATAATCCTGTTGAAGTATATGTTAACAATAGTGTATGGGTACCTGGTCCCACAGATGATCGTTGCCCTGCCAAACCGGAGGAAGAAGGAATGATGATAAATATTTCCACTGGGTATCGTTACCCTCCTATTTGCCTAGGGAGAGCACTGGGATGTTTAATGCCTGCAATCCAAAATTGGTTGGTAGAGGTACCTACTGTCAGTCCCACCAGTGATTCACTTATCACATGGTAAGCGGAATGTCACTCAAACCCCAGGTAAACTATTTACAAGACTTTTCCTATCGAAGATCATTAAAATTTAGGCCAAAAGGGAAACATTGCCCTAAGGAAATTCCCAAAGAATCAAAAGACACAGAAGTTTTAGTTTGGGAAGAATGTGTGGCCAATAGTGCAGTGATATTACAAAACAATACATTTGGAACTGTTACAGATTGGGCCCCTCGAGGTCAATTCTACCACAATTGCACAGGACAAACTCAATCGTGTCCCAGTGCACAAGTGAGTGCAGCTGTTGATAGTGACTTAACAGAAAGTTTAGACGAACATAAGCACAAAAACTTACAGTCTTTCTACCCTTGGGAATGGGGAGAAAAAGGAATCACTACTCCAAGACCAAAAATAATAAGTCCTGTTTCTGGTCCTGAACATCCAGAATTATGGAGGCTTACTGTGGCTTCATACCACCTTAGAATTTGGTCTGGAAATCAAAGTATAGAAACAAGACATCGTAAGCCATTTTATTCTATCAACATAAATTCCAGTCTAACAGTTCCTTTACAAAGTTGTGTAAAGCCCCTTTATATGTTAGTTGTAGGAAATATAGTTAGTAAACCAGAGTCCCAAACTATAAACTGAAAATTGCAGATTACTTGCATTGATTCGACTTTTAATTGGCAGCACCGTATTCTGCTGGTAAGAGCAAGAGAAGGCATGTGGATCCCTGTATCCATGGACTGACCGTGGAAGGCCTCGCCATCCGTCCATATTTTGACTGAAGTATTAAAAGGTGTTTTAAATAAATCCAAAAGATTCATTTTTACTTTAATTGCAGTGATTATGGGATTAATTGCAGACACAGCTACTGCCACTGTGGCAGGAGTTGCATTGCACTCTTCTGTTCAGACAGTAAGCTTTGTTAACAATTGGCAAAAGAATTTTACAAGATTGTGGAATTCACAATCTGGTAATGATCAAAAATTGGCAAATCAAATTAATGATCTTAGACAAACTGTCATTTGGATGGGAGATAGGCTCATGAGCTTGGAACATCGTTTCCAGTTACAGTGTGACTGGAATATGTCAGATTTTTGAATTACACCCTGAGTTTATAATGAGTCTGAACATCACTGGGACATGGTTAGACGCCATTTACAGAACAAATTTTTGAAGCCTCTCAAGCTCACTTATCCATTGTGCCTGGAGCTGAGGTGTTAGATCAGGTGGCAGAAAATCTGTATGGATTAAACCCCAAGACTTGGATTAAGTCTATTGGGGGCTCTACTGTAGTAAATTTTGGAATTATGTTTCTCTGTTTAATCGGCTTGTTTTTAGTGTGCCAGAACAGTCAAAGAATCCTGTGTCAAAATTGAGAGAATGAACAAGCCTTCATCGCCATGGCACATTTATATAAAAAGAAAGAGGGAGATGTTGCGGGAAGTCAGGGACCCCAAACGGAGGGACCGACTGAAGTTGTGGCAGAAGAACACAAATTGTGAAGATTTCATGAATATTTATTAGCTCCCCAAATTAATACCTTTATAATTTCTTACACCTGTCTTTACTGCAATCTCTGAACATGAATTGTGAAGATTTCATGGACACTTACCACTTCCACAATCAATACCCTTGTGATTTCCTATGCCTGTCTTTAATCTCTTAATCCCGTCATCTTCGTAAGCTGAGGAGGATGTATGTCACCTCAGGACCCTGTGATGATTGCATTAACTGCACAAATTGAGCATGTGTGTTTGAACAATATGAAATCTGGGCATCTTGAAAAAAGAACAGGATAACAGCGATGCTCAGGGAACAAGGGAGGCAACCTTGAACTGACTGCCAGTGAGCCGGAGGCAACAGAGCCATATTTCTCTTCTTTCTTTGGCAAATAGGAGAAATATTGCTGAATTCTTTTTCTCAGCAAGGAACATCCCTGAGAAAGAGAATGCGCCCTGAGGGTAGGTCTATAGCCCTCCTAGGCTTATCAGGACAAGGAAATTTCCACCTAATAAATTTTGGTCAGACAGGTTGTCTGCTCTCAAACCCTGTTTGCTGATAAGATGTTATCAATGACAATGTGTGCCAAAACTTCATTAGCAATTTTAATTTTGCCCCATCCTGTGGTCCTGTGATCTCGCCCTGCCTTCACTTGCTTTGTGATATTTTATTACCTTGTGAAGTATGTGATCTCTGTGTCAGTACCAGAAATGGAGGCAACTGCAGGAGTTGCTGATGGCCTCACAAATCTTAACCCTTGTCACTTGGGTTAAGACCATTGGAAATACTACTATTGTAAATTTCATATTAATCCTTGTGTGCCTGTTCTGTCTGTTGTTAGTCTGCAGGTATTCCCAGCAGTTCCGAAGAGACAGTGACCATCAAGAACGAGCCATGATGACAATGGCGGATTTGTTGAAAAGGGGGAAAAGTGGGGAAAAGAAAGAGAGGTCAGACTGTTACTGTGTCTATGTAGAAAGAATTAGACATAAGAGACTGCATTTTGTTCTTTACTAAGAAAAATTCTTCTTCCTTGAAATGCTGTTAATCTGTAACCCTACCCCCAACCCTGTGCTTGCAGAGACATGTGCTGTATCTACTTAAGGTTTAATGGATTTGGGGCTGTGCAGGATGTGCTTTGTTAAACAAGTGTCTGAAGGCAGCATGCTTGTTAAAAGTCATCACCATTCTCTAATCTCAAGTACCCAGGGACACAAACACTGCGGAAAGTGGCAGGGACCTCTGCCTAGGAAAGCCAGGTATTATCTAAGGTTTCTCCCCCTGTGAGAGTCTGAAATATGGCCTCCCTCATGGGAAAGGAAAGACCTGATCGTCCCCCAGCCCGACACCCTCAGCCTGACATCCCCCAGCCCGGCACCCCCCAGCCCGACACCCCCCAGCCCGACACCCGTAAAGGGTCTGTGCTGAGGAGGATTAGTGAAAGAGGAAAGAAGGCCTCTTGGAAGTTGAGATAGACAAAGGCATCTGTCTCCTGCCCATCTGTCTGGAACATCTCGGTGTAAAACCCAATTGTATGTTCTATTTACTGAGATAGGAGAAAACCGCCTT
>NW_020260880.1:0-3790 GCF_003255815.1 Theropithecus gelada
AGGTTTTCATGCCTGATGAGGGCCAGGAACCCTTCCTGGTAGGCACTGAAGACCCGCAGAGTCACAGATCCCAGGAGAAATGTCGTCAGAGGGACACAGAGGCATCACGGAATTAAAGTGAAAATCAAGAAAGGAGCTGAGCATCTGTTTCATCACTTTCCTGCGCTGTTTTACTAAAGGGGCTGTTCTGGCCCAGTCAGGGCAAGCTATCATCAATCACCAACTACTTGTTGAACTATGTCCCGGGTCTTGACCTTGAAGGAGGGACGCGTTCGGGTTGAAAGCCGCCATGCCTGGTCGATCGCATCCCAGCCCTGAGCTGGCAGGGGCGAGTTTCCACCCGAGGGCCCCCGTCGTGGGATGTCGTCAGAGGAGTGGCCATTTACAAGTTGGCTTCATGCAGAGGCTCCAGGAGCGCCCCTGCGGGTAGCAGTTCTGGGAAAAGTAGCAGCTTCAGCTGTCTCCGCTCCTCTAGAGGGCGCGGAAGCCCGAGTTCTCCAAGAACCGCCTGCAGAAGCTCAAGGACTGCTAGCTGTCCGCGCTGACGCTGCGCTCCGTGCGCGGCCCGGAGGATCTGGGCGCCCTGGATCACATGGTCAGGATGACCACGAGCCTCTAACAGCCCCGCCGTGGCCATCGCGTGCCAGACACTGTCCCCCGAGAGCACTCTGTGCGTGCGGAAGAGGCGGCTGGCGCTGCAGGAAATCCTGGCTCTGCAGGAAATTGTGGCGGCGCGGCGAGGGGTTGGGGGAGGGGGCGGGCGCAGGAGGCAGGTAAGCGGAGGGCGCAGAGCAGCCCAAGCGGCCCGGCCCAGCGGCCGCGGGCTCCCAGGAGGGCTCCGCAAGAGCCGGCCTCCCACCTGCCCCGCTACAGGGGTCCTGGGGATCCGCTACCCCCGCCCCGATGAAGGCCAGCCTCTGCCCCTGCAGGGCTTTCAGCGGAGCAGCTTGTGGCCGGCGTGCTGGTGCCCCAGGTCAGCCTCAGCATGGAGCCGGCGCCCACCTTCCAGTCCGGAGAGGTCGGCGCGGAAGGGCAGCACAAAGGACAGCGGCCACCTGCGGATACCAAAGTGGCCTTACAAGGTGACCAAGGAGGAGAAACGAGAAGCGGAGGAGGCCTAGAAGAAGTGCTAGGCCAAGGTGCAGGAAAAGCGCCCGCCGCCCTGTAAGAAGAGGACGTGAGAGTCCGCGGGTGCTTGACGTGGGGTTCGAGGGCAGGGGGAGGCCGCGGGGCTGGGCACCATGGCCGCTCCCGGGACCACCGGGCCGCGTGCGTTTCCACGCTGTCTCTCTAGGATACTCCCAGGAAGGGGCTGGGGGAGCCACATTGATTCGCCTGACACCAACCACCCTAGGAATCAGTACACCTAGCGGGCATGTGGCCTTAAAGACTCCCTTTAGAATACCTCAATGAAGATTTTTTTAAAGATCGATTTATTAGGCCGGGCGCGGTGGCTCACGCCTGTAATCCCAGCCCTCTGGGAGGCCGAGGCTGGCGGATGACCTGAGGTTGGGAGTTTGAGACTAGCCTGAAGAAAATTGAGAAACCCCATCTCTACTAAAAATACAAAATTAGCAGAGAATGGTGGCACATGCCTGTAATCCCAGCTACTCCGGAGGCTGAGTCAGGAGAGTCGCTTGAACCCGGAGGAAGAAGTGGCAGTGAGCCAAGATCACGCCATTACACTCCAGCCTGGGCAACAAGAGGCAAACTCCGTCTCAATTAAAAAAAAAAAAAAAAAAAAAAATCAATTTATTGAAGGGTATTTTCTGTGTAATTTTGTATTTTTAATCGTCATCCGATTTGCTAAGTTTTACAAGTGATAGGGCCCTTGTATCCAAGGCAGTTTTAATACACTTGCCTGAAAACCTTTTATTTAAAATACTGTTTCTAGCAATAAATATTTATGTTATCTGTAGGAGTTTATACAGAAATCATGGGATTCTCTCCTTTTTGGCTGTTTGCTTTGGTCTTCTCATCGTGGGTGCACGTGCACACTGGATGTTCTTATTAATTAGGTTAAGTGATGCCGGATATTTCTATTTGATGGAGGGATTGACTCGTTCAGCCACTTAATCAAGTGAGACAGAGAGATCGGATTTTATTGTATCTTTTTAAAAAGTATCCATACAGTCATATATTGGGGGAAAACATTTATCATCAAATTATGAAACAATGCAGCGATAAGCATGTATAGCTTGCTAGAATTAAACTCATTTTAAGCAAGGAGTTTTAGATAAACTGGATACAAAATTTTTAACATATTAAAAATAGACATGAGAAAAACGTGTCATTTGATAAAATGGAGGAAATATAATAAATGATTACCAGAAATACAAAATTAAGCCTTATGTGCTCCTAAGTAAATCGAATCCAGGCGTCCTTAAAATGTAAAAAAAGGATGCAGCAAAAGTAAGGAGCCCAGAATGATGCAAATTACAGGAATGGGGAGGAGGTGATATTTAGAACAAGCAAAGAGAATGCAATGGGAAGCCAACTTCTTTTAGGCAAATTCTCCTGGAGTGGACCAGGCACCCCTGTCTTCCAGACTCAGTTCCAAAGAGTCCATTATGTGGGTGTTTCTTTTATTTTTCCCTTGAGGACCGCCCTTGGTGTTTATTTCAACTTCATGCGGACCTCATGGAATTTCAAAGACGTGGGACCTTGGCATTGTGGCACCTTCCTGCCACACATACATAATTCACAGCATTACCAAGTCCCTATGAGCCCTACCCTCACCTCTGTCAGCCGAGGACCCAGCCAGGCAGTGCCACATCGTCTCCCAGGCACGCTTCTCCAAGCCGCTTTCCCTGCTGCAAAAGTTCTCAAGGCACTGCTCTGGGCAGTGTCACACGGGAGAGATGGGGAGGTAAATACAGATCTTAAAATGTGATATTCTGTGAATCTCTTCACAGACTGTAAAACAAATGTATGTGGCACATATACACCATGGAAAACTATGCAGCCATAAAAAAGGATGAGTTCTTGTCCTTTGCAGGGACATGGATGAAGCTGGAAACCATTATTCTCAGGAAGCTAACACAAGAATAGAAAAGTGAACACTGCATGTTCTCACTCATAAGTGGGAGTTGAACACTGACAACACATGTACACAGCGAGGGGAACATCATACACCAGGGCCTGTTGGGGGGTGGGGGCCAGGGCAGGGATATCACAGGGATAAATACCTAATGCAGATGATGGGTTGATGGGTGCAGCAAACCACCATGGCACATGTATACCTATGTAACAAACCTGAACGTTCTGCACATGTCCCCAGAACTTAAAGTATAATAATAAAAAAAGTTTATGTCTTAATGTTGATGTTAACTTACCATAAATTAAATTATGTGTATGTGTATATATATACATATATATGCATTTGAAAAATTAGGCATAACATCAAATTCATTTATTTCAAGCTTCTTATTTTATACATTAAAATATTTTATATATGTGTATAATTTTCTTCTGCCTGAAAAATACTTAGTTTCTCTCTTTGATTGAAATGATTCCTGTATCTCATCCTGGTTAATTTTTAAGTTTCCTAACGATTACCTCCCAAAATATTATTCAATATTCTAACTTCTAGTATCAATTAATGGAGTTCACAATTTATCTAAATATATTTATCTATAATATAACATTTGTGTGTTTCAATTCTTCTTCTTACTTCTCATTGAGATTCATTAATTTATTGCATTTTCATCTTATCTTTGTTTTACAGAATTATTTTTTATGATGAGATCACAATTTATTTAGCAATTCTACTGTTGATTAGTATTTATTT
>NW_020260881.1:0-3790 GCF_003255815.1 Theropithecus gelada
GGGAGGGCAGGGGAGGGAGGGCAGGGGAGGGAGGGCAGGGGAGGGAGGGCAGGGGTGGGAGGGGCAGGGGAGGGAGGGCAGGGGTGGGAGGTGCAGGAACATCCCCTTGTGTTCTCAGACCAAACTGAGGGTGGGGCTGCTATTTCTCGTGGCCCAATAACGAGACGCAGAACTGAGGAGGAAGAGAGTTTTTGTTTCCGAAACTGGTTACGGGGAGGAGGCTGGGAAATTATCGCCAGACCGACTCAAAATTACAGCTTTCCAGAGCTTACCTACCTTCTAAGCGATATGCCTACATGTAAGTGTGCATTCCTCTAAAGACATAAGTGATTAACTTCTTTTAATCTGTAACTAAGGTCTGGGTGCTGAAGACCTTCCTCCGCAGCCTCAGTATGTTTAAGTCGACTTCATCTAAGTGGGTCCAGGTGCTGGGGTGACTGCCCTGTCTTGTCTTCTGCTAAATCACAGAGGTTTGGGGAGTTCCTTCAGACCCACAATAAAACGTGTTTAATCCTAAATGGGTCCTGTGAAGAATTCCTTTATCGTCTTGTCGCTTTAAGGCCCAGGAAAGGCGTGGGTAAAACTCTGTGTTACATTCCAGCCTTTGTATAAGGCTTTTAATGACTTCACTGTCCAGCCAGCGCTGAAGCAGGTGTTGTGGAGGCCTGCGTTAGTGACACCTGGCCTGCCACACTTGGAGTCCCAGTGTAGTCTCCAAAGTCAGGGAGGGACGGGACCCACGGACGTGTGGCCGCAGGGAGAGGCCCCAGGGGGCGTGAGACCTGGTGACCCTCCCACGGCCCGGGGACCAAGACAGCTGCAGCCTGACCTGGAGAGGTGCCAGTCCCAGGAGGCCCTGGCGCTGGGTGGGCGCACAGCCCCAGTCCCCGCCTCGGCTCCCAGGGGTGGGCCGGATGTGCTGCCCAGGCAGGGGCCCGGAGTCCCCCCCAGCTGCCGTCTTCAGTGATTTGGAAGTGTAGAAAATGGGATTATCCAGGAACAGATGTGCACAGAGGGGGTGAAATGGAAAGCGCTGCCGTTGCGCCTGCCTTTGATTACCTCTGACGGCCACGCTGTCCACGCACCCCCAGCACCCAGCTAAATTCAGCCCCAGCCCCACCAGCCAGCGCCTCATTGAAATTGAATTGATACTTTGTGAACTTCATTTGTGAATAATGTGATCTGACAGGGACAAATGTGACGGGGAATTGTTTTCAAACCTCCTCCAAATGGAACTTATTATTGGGTAAATACAGATTCCTTTGTCTCCGGGCCTCTCCTTCCACCCTGGCGTCCTCAAGCCTGAATATGTATCAACCCCAGAGGTAATTGAATTGATGATGCAGAGGGTGGCAGCCAGGTTGGGGACCCTCCCCAGACTGCAGGTCCTCAGCGGGCAGCAGCCGTGGTGGCCCTCGCAGGCCGCCCTGCCCAAGCACCCGCTTGGCCCTGCGGCCGCGTCAGGCCTCAGATGTCTTACATATTAATTTCCCGCTGCAGAACATTTGCCGAGCGCAGCTCAAACCCAGTTAGCTGGATTGATGAAGGTGGCAAAAGGATACGACACACGCTGATTCCACCTTTTCAGCTTCGATTAGCTCGGGCCGGGAGCCTGTCCCCGTCAGAGCTCCATTACGCGGCCGACGGAGAACTGGGGAGGGGTCAGCCGCAACAGTGCCCAGGAAGGCTTCAGTGCCGGGCCATTATCCTAACAGGCCGCCCCCCAGAGAGCCAGGTGGGGCGCTGGGGCATGGCAGAAGCAGCCTAAGAGCCTCGGACGCCCACCTGTGAGGGACAAGCATTCGCCTGTGGTGGCCGGGCTGCAGCCCCTCCCTGTTCCTGCCTTCCCTGTCCACAGGCCTGGGGAAGCATCATCTCTGGCCAGGCCCCGACGTGCCTGTGGGCACATCCCACAAGACCCCAGGGACTCCCTCTCCCTGCCAGGACACCTCCTTGGCTCAGGCTCAGGGGGGCCTGGGGATCCCGGCTCCCCACCTTTCTGCCGTGCAACATTGATGTTGGGGTCATAAAGAGCACCTGTGGGCCGGGCGCGGTGGCTCAAGCCTGTAATCCCAGCACTTTGGGAGGCCGAGATGGGCGGATCACCAGGTCAGGAGATTGAGACCATCCTGGCTAACACGGTGAAACCCCATCTGTACTAAAAAATACAAAAAACTAGCCGGGCGAGGTGGCGGGCGCCTGTAGTCCCAGCTACTCGGGAGGTTGAGGCAGGAGAATGACGTAAACTCAGGAGGCAGAGCTTGCAGTGAGCTGAGATCTGGCCACCGAACTCCAGCCTGGGCGACAGAGCGAGACTCCGTCTCAAAAAAAAAAAAAAGAAAAAAAAAAAAAGCACCTGTGTCTGCCCCGCGTGGCTGCAAATGTCCCCTTGTTTAAGCACCCAGATGACAGCATGAGGAAGGGACACTGACCTGCCCTTTACAGACGAGGAAACTCAGTCCTGTGTGGCCGGGGGCCGCAGGCTGGTGGAGGGGACACGCATGGCACCCTGGCAGCCATGACACTGCAGCCCCACCCCTACCTCCTCCTCACCAGCATCTCCGTGAGTGCGGCAGCCAATGACAGAGGACTCAGAAACCTCTGCCCTCAGCCGCGCACCCTGGAATGAAGGTCCCTGGAGCAAGTGAGGAGGAGAAAGCAGACGTGGCTCAGGAAGATGCTGCCAGGCGCCGGCCCCACCCCAGGCCCTGGGAGCCCCGTCGGTTCTGACAGCCCTGAAAACACCACTGATTTCAGGCCCTTCCTGCGGGTTTCCGGTGAGGACAGCGGCTCTGAGTCGGCCTCATGGAGTCAGCGTCTGTGTTCTCGGAAATGCTGCAGGTCCATCCCCGGGGACACTGGGGGTCACTGGGCTTGCGCTTCGGGGGCCAGAGCCTCCCGACTCAGCTCGTGGCTCAGGGACACCGACTGTGCTGTTCCAGCTCACATCCCGCAGGTCTCCCTCAGCCCCCAGGAGGAGAGAGCAGCAGACAGAGCAGGGGCCACACCAACCACCGCCTTCCACCTGCTCCAGACCCCAAGTGGGCACAGGCACAGGCAGAGCCAAGGAGGCAGCCCAGACCTGCCCAGCTCGGGGCCCTTTTCCCTGGTGAGATGTCCTGAGACCAGGACACACCCCATGCTGCCCGCCTCAGCTCACACCAAATCCATGGGCTCCAGACGAGGTTCTGCAGCCTCTGGCCCATGCCTCCCTGCAAATCCATAGGACCCAAACAAGGTTCTGCGGCCTCCAGAAGACCCTGGAGGGTCCTCCTCTGTCGCCTCACTTCCTCCTGGCCCCACTGACTGCACCTATTTTAGTTTTTACTGGAAGCAAAATTCACATAACCTAAAATTAGCCATTTTACACAGTACATGTCTGTGGTACTCGGTATGTTTGCAATGGCACCCACCCAACACCAACGGTGCCATCCCAGGTTCTCATCTTCACTCCAGTCAGAAACCGCTGGCTTCAGCGGCCCAGCCCCACCCTCCTCCCCAACCTCCCTCTGCCTTCAGGGGCCACGCCCCCCACCTCCTCCCAGCCCAACACCCCCCATTCTGCTTTCTGTCTGTGAATTTGTCCTTCTGGACACGTCACATGGCCTTATTTCAGGGCTGAGCACAGGGTCCCCAGGTTTGTCTACGCAGTGGTGGCAGCGCATCCTTCCTTTAAAGACTTTTCCCTTAAGAATGCAGAATATTCACACCGCATTTTCCCTGTTGTGGACATTCCGCATTGTTCCGGACGTGGACACTCCGCCCCCTCCCCCCGACGTGGACACTCCGC
>NW_020260882.1:0-3789 GCF_003255815.1 Theropithecus gelada
TTTGCAATCTACTCATCTGACAAAGGGCTAATATCCAGAATCTACAAGGAACTCGAACAAATTTACAAGAAAATAACAAACAACCCCATCAAAAAGTGGCCAAAGGATATGAATAGACATTTCTCAAAAGAAGACATTCATACAGCCAACAGACACATGAAAAAATGCTCATCATCACTGGCCATCAAAGAAATGCAAATCAAAACCACAATGAGATACCATCTCACACCAGTTAGAATGGCGATCATTCAAAAGTCAGGAAACAACAGGTGCTGGAGAGGATGTGGAGAAATAGGAACACTTTTACACTGTTGGTGGGATTGTAAACTAGTTCAACCATTATGGAAAACAGTATGGCGATTCCTCAAGGATCTAGAACTAGATGTACCATATGACGCAACCATCCCATTACTGGGGATATACCCAAAGGATTATAAATTTTGCTGCTATAAAGACACATGCACACGTATGTTTATTGCAGCACTATTCACAATAGCAAAGACTTGGAATCAACCCAAATGTCCGTCAGTGACAGATTGGATTAAGAAAATGTGGCACATATACACCATGGAATACTATGCAGCCATAAAAAAGGATGAGTTTGTGTCCTTTGTAGGGACATGGATGCAGCTGGAATCCATCATTCTTAGCAAACTATCACAAGAACAGAAAACCAAACACCGCATGTTCTCACTCATACGTGGGAACTGAACAATGTGATCACTTGGACTCAGGAAGGGGAACATCACACACCGGGGCCTATCATGGGGAGGGGTGAGGGGGGAGGGATTGCATTGGGAGTTATACCTGATGTAAATGACGAGTTGATGTGTGCAGCACACCAACAAGGCACAAGTGTACATATGTAACAAACCTGCACGTTATGCACATGTACCCTACAACTTACAGTATAATAATAATAAATTAATTTAAAAAAAAAGAAAGGTTTAACTTTGTGAAATGAATCCACACATCATAATACACTGTCACAGACAGTTTCTTTCCGGTTTTTATGTAGGAATATTTGGTTTTTCACCACAAGCCTCAATGGGCTCCCAAATGTCCCTTTTCAGGTTCTGTGAAAAGAGTGTTTCAAACCTGGTGAATCAAAAGAAACCTTTAACTCTGTGAGATGAATCCACACATCACAAAGAGGTTTAAGAGACAGCTTCTTTCTAGTTTTTATCTGAGGATATTCTGTTTCTCCCCATAGACCTCAAAGGGCTCCAAAATATCCCTTTGCAGATTCTATACAAAGAGTGTTTCCAATCTGCTGAATCAAGAGAAAGATTTAATTCTTTGAGATGAATCCACACCTGAGAAAGTTGTTTCACAGATAGTTTCATTCTTGTTTTTATTGGGGAATATTTGGTTTTTTATCATAGGCATCAATGGGCTCCCAAAAGTCTCTTAGCGGATTCTACCAAAGCAGTGTTTCCAACTTGCTGAAACAAAAGAAATATTTCACTCTGCAATATGAATCCATACATCACAGAGTCGTTTCACAGATAGTTCTTTCTAGTCTTTATTTGGGGTACTCTACTACTCCACATAGGCCACAAAGGAACTGCCAAATGTCCTTTCCCAGTTTCTTCAAAAAGAATGTTTCCAACCTCCTGAATCAAAAAAAAAACTTTAACTCTGCTAGATGAATCTAAACGTCAAAAAGCAGTTTCACAGATAACTTCTATCTAGTTTTTATTTGCAGATATTCTGTTTTCGCCTATTGGCCTCAATGGTATCTCAAATATATCTTCACAGATTTGGCAATCAAAGTGTGAGATCAATCCAAGCATCACAAAACAGTTTCTCAGATAGCTTTTTTCTAGTTTTTATCTGGGGACATTTGGTTTTGTCCATAGACTTCAATGGGCTTCCAAATGTCCTTTCAGACATTCTACCAAAAGAGTGTTTAACTCTGTGAGATGAATGTACACATCACAAAGCTGTTTCACAGATAGGTTCTTTCTCGTTTTTATCTGGGATATTCTTTTTTTTTCCATAGGCCTCAATGGACTACCAAATGTCTCTTTGCAGATTTTAGAAATAGAGTGTTTCTAACCTGCTGAACCAAAAGAAAAGTTTGACTCTGTGAGATGAATCCACACATTACAAAGCAGTTTCACATATAGCTTTTCACTAGCTTTTATCTGGGGATATTCTGTTTGTCCCCATTGGCCTCAATGGGCTCCCATATGTCCCTTCACAGATTCTTCTAAAAGAGTGCTTACAACTTACTAAATAAAAAAAAAGTTTTACCTCCTTGAGAAGAATCCACACATCACAAGTAGTTTCACGGATATTTTCTTCCTTGTTTTTATCTGGGAATATTCATTTTTTCCATTTAGGTCTCAATAGTTTCCCAAATATCCCTTTGCAGAATCTCCAAAAGCAGTGTTTCCAACCTGCTGAATCAAAAGAAAGCTTTACCTCTGTGAGATGAATCCACACATCACAAAGCAGTTTCACGAATAACTTCTTTTTAGTTTTTATCTGGGCATATTTGTTTTTTCCCCCATAAACCTCAATGTGCTCCCAAAAGTCCCTTTGCAGATTCTCCAAAAGAGTGGTTCTAACCTGCTGAATCAAAAGAAAGGTTAGTCTGTTGAATATTCTCCAAAAACAGTGCTTCTAATCTGCTGAATCAAAAGAAAAGTTTAAATCTGTGAGATAAATCCACACATCACAAAACCATTTCACAGATATCTTCTTTATAGTTTTTATCTGGGGATATTCAGTTTTTTCCAGTAGGCCTTAATGGGCTCCAAATGTTTCTTTCAGATCCATCAAAAAATTGTTTCCAACTTTCTGATTTAAAACCAAGGTTTAGGCTGGGCATGGTGGCTCAAGCCTGTAATCCCAGCACTTTGGGAGGCTGAGACAGGCAGATCACGAGGTCAGGAAACTGAGACCATCTTAGATAACATGGCGAAACCCCATCTCTACTAAAAAATACAAAAAACTAGCCAGGTGAGGTGGTGGGCACCTGTAGTCACAGCTACTCGGGAGCTCTGTTTAAAAAAAAAAAAAAAAAATCCCTTTGCAGATTCTCCAGAAAGAGTATTTTCACCTGCTGAAGCAAAATAAAGGTTTAGCACTGTGATATGAATCCACCCATTACAAAGCAGCTTCACAGATAGCTTCTTTGTAGTTTTTATGTGGGAATACTTGATTTCATCCCATCGACCTCAAAGGGCTCCGAAATGTCCCTTTGAACATTATCCAAAAATAGTGTTTCCAACCTTTTGTATCAACAGAAGAAATTAACTCTGGAAGAGGAGTGCACACATCACAAAGCAGTTTCACAGATAACTTCTTTCTGATTTTTATCTGGGAATATTGGGTTTTTACCCATAGCCTCAAAGGGCTCTCAAGTCTCCCTTCACAGATTCTCCAAAAGACTGTTTCCAAGCTGCTGAATCAAAACAAAGATTTAACACTGTGAGTTGAATCAACACATGAAAAAGCAGTTCACATATAGCTTCTTTCTAGTTTTTATCTAGGGTTAGTCTGTTTTTCTGCATAGGCCTCAATAGACCTCAAATGACCCTGGGCCAATTCCATGAGAGTGTTTCCAACCTGTTGTATCAGAAGAAAAATGTATCACTGTTAAATGAATCCACACACCACAAACCAGTTTCAAAAGTAGCTTCTTTCTAGCTTTTATTTTCAGATATTCATATTTTCCACATGGGCGCCCAAATATCCCTTTACAGATTTTCCAAAAATACTGTTCATAATCACAATGAGATCACTTGGACTCGGGAAGGGGAACATCACACACCGGGG
>NW_020260883.1:0-3789 GCF_003255815.1 Theropithecus gelada
CTGCTGAGTAAAGCGGAGTAAAGTCCTTGACGACCCTTGGAGTTTTTTATTGGAATTATTAAAAATCAGATTTCAGTTTAAAAAACAAAGTAAGTGATGAAAAATAGATTTCTGGATGAGACCATGTGTCATAGAATCCAATGGAAGGGGAGAAACAGGGTAATAGAAAAACCACAAAAAGTAGACAAAGGTTGTGTTTTTGTTTATTATAGAAAAAATAAACTTTATTTAAAGACAAGTGATTAAGAGAAAGGGAAAAACTGAAACCTATGGGTGAATACTTAGAATGACAATATTTAACTCAGCCCGAAGACAGATGAGGATCAAAAATGTAATGAACTTGATAAGAGTTTTCTAAAAATCATGTTAGTAAGATGTAATTTAAGAAAACTTGGTATATCTTAAATATTAATGATAACATTTCTAGAGTATCTTTAAAAACTAAATATAAATATAACTACTGTTTTTTTCTTTTTTTTACTAACCCTTAGTATTTTATGTGTAAAAACCCTCATTTGTAACAAAGATTGTTGGCAGTTTAAATTTCAGAAAAGATAATGATAAAAGTATGAATCATTTTTAGCAGTATTAAGAAAAATTACTATTTTTGAAATCTGCCCTCACTGGCATCAGGTTTATAAAACGCACTTTATACACCTGCCTAAATAAGTATTACTCATCCATTTATGAAAAATACGTTTGAGATAAAAGAAGGGTCTCTAGATTTTACAAAATAATTTTAAACACTTTTTTTAAGACTGAAGAAAAAAATGAAGAATTAAGAAAACTTTTTGAGTGAATATCATCACTGGAATATAATGTGAACCGAATAAGAAAGAAAAATCATGAACTAGAACAAAAGGCAACTGGGTAAGATTTCCTATTGTAGAACATGTTAACCATTTATTAATTGATTTAACTCTAATTTTACTTGACTAAAACCTAAATACAAATTCATGTTATGTCTGTATTTTCATAATTAAACGAATTCTATTTTGAAATGTATTTTACAAGCTCACAACACAACTTTATAGGCATCTGCGTCGTGGGGGCGGGAGTCAGCTGAGCTGCTGGGGCAAGGTGAAAGTTTTTTGAATGCCAAAATATTACACTTATTTTATTATTATTATTATTATTATTATTATTTTGGTGGGGGACAGAGTCTGGTTCTGTCTCCCAGGCTGGAGTGCAATGGCCCGATCTCGGCTCACTGTAACCTATGCCTCCAAGCAATTCTCCTGCCTCAGTCTCCTGAGTTGCTGGGATTACAGGTGTGTACCACCATGCCTGGCTAATTTTTGTATTTTTAGTAGAGGCAGGGTTTTGCCAAGTTGGTCAGGCTGGTCTCGAACTCCTAACCTCGTAATCTGCCCGCTGCAGCCTCCCAAAGTGATGTGAGCCACCGCGCCTGGCCACTTAACTCTTTCATGATTCTGAAAACAACGACAAAGCCTTGGACATATAATGTCAAGTACACTCTTCATTATCTAGCTTGAATTTTGATTTCTGAAGATATTTTTGCTGTCTGTGGTCATTTTTTCTTCACTTTGTAGTATCCTCTGCTGCATTCAAATTCTTTAAAGAAGACCTATTTGTGTCATTCTTTAACATCAAAATTTATCTTGATATTTAGCTTATATTTTGTTTCTGCTGCTTTCTTTGTCTTTTAGATATAAAAACATATCGTAGAAGTTTACTCATTTTACACGGTACCTCTGTTGTATACATGAAACATACAAGTTTTACATAAATAAATTTCTTTTTTTTTTTTTTTTTTTTTTTTGAGACAGAGTCTTGCTCTGTCGCCCAGGCTGGAGTGCTGTGGCTGGATTTCAGCTCACTGCAAGCTCTGCCTCCCGGGTTTACGCCATTCTCCTGCCTCAGCCTCCCAAGTAGCTGGGACTACAGGCGCCCGCCACCTCGCCCGGCTAGTTTTTTGTATTTTTTTAGTAGAGACAGGGTTTCACTGTGTTCGCCAGGATGGTCTCGATCTCCTGACCTTGTGATCCGCCCATCTTGGCCTCCCAAAGTGCTGGGATTACAGGCTTGAGCCACCGCGCCCGGCCTGATAAATTTCATATATATATAAATATATGTAAAACTTAAAGAAAAACTAAAATGAACATTCACGTTTTGATCACAGATTTTTTTTTAATGGAATGTGTCTTTGAAGCCCTGAACACAGCTACTTCTCTATTTATTTACTGAGCACTTAAGTTTGTTTTTGATTCTAATCGACATTTTTCTGACATTGCCTTTCTCTACATGGTTTTGTATCTCTTTCGTTTTGTTGACATTATGTCAGCAAACATCTCTAGATCTCTTCTTCAAAGTCTGTAAATCATGCCACATCTCTCTGCCCCTTTCCCTTTTTCTAAAACTGCCTGTTTCCTTTTTCTCCTCAACACAGATACTAAAGATGTTTTCTTCTCTTTTTCTACATTGAATGGTCTCCTTGATGCTTTTTGTGTGTACTTTTTTTTCTTCTTATAGACTGTGGTCAATGGGTATCAAAATGTATTTTTGTGTCTTTTTCAAACATATGTGTTTTACTTTTTCATCTTGGTTACTTACCTCTGGGTTATGGCTTATATTTAGTAATAGGTTATCTTACTTAACATACCAACATGGATATGAATAGTTTATTTACAAGAAGTGTAGTTAGGCCAGGTGTGGTGGCTCACACTTGTAATCCCAGCACTTTGGGAGGCCAAGGTGCGTGGATCATTAGAGGTCAGGAGTTCAAGACCAGTCTGACCAGTGAAACCCCATCTCTACTAAAAATACAAAATGAACCAGGTGTGGTAGTACACGGCTGTAATCCCAGTTACTTGGGAGGCTGAGACAGGTGAATCACTTGAATCCAGGAGGCAGAGGTTGGAGTGAGCCGAGATCACAAAGTTGCACGTCGCCCTGGACGACAATTGTGAAATTCCATCTCAAAACAAAACAAAACAAAATGTATGGTTATAATATCACTTTACCTGCCATATATGCCATAAATTGTTCTTCATATTATTTATCTAAGATTGTAATTTCATATAGAATGCTTTCAAACTATGTTCAGTTGAAACTTAAAGGATCATAGTTTATAGATTGTTTCTTTGATATGCCATAACATAACATCTTTTTAAAAAATTATTAAACATTTTCTCTTAAAAATACTTGACTTACTAATTATGTACATTTTTGCAGATATAAGAAACTCCTGGAAATGATAATAAATATGTTGTATGTATTTGGAAATGAAGACTTTGGTTTCCATAGAGACTTAAAAACAGATAAACTGAAAATGGATATTCTGATTAAGAAGCTAAACCATAAGGTAATTTTTTTTAAAAAAATTATTTTATCTTAAAGTCTAGATTACCTGAGCAAGGCATGCAGGTTTGTTACATAGGTAAACGTGTGCCATGCCATGGTGGTTTGCTGCACCTATCAATCCATCACCTAGATATTAAGCCCGCAGGCATTAGCTATTGATCTTGATGCTCTCCCTCTTGACCCCAACAGGCCCCAGTGTCTGTTGTTCCCCTCCCCAAGTCCGTGTGTTCTCATTGTTCAGCTCCCACGTAAAAGTGAGAAGATGCAGTGTTTGGTTTTTTGTTCCTGCATTAGTTTGCAGAGGATAACAGCTTCAAGTTCATCCATGTACCTGCAAAGAGCATGACATCATTCGTTTGTATGGCTCCATAGTATTCCATGGTGTATATATACCACATTTTCTTTATCCCGTCTATCACTGATGGACATCTGGGTTGATTCCATGTCTTTACTGTTGTGAACGGT
>NW_020260884.1:0-3789 GCF_003255815.1 Theropithecus gelada
TTCAGATTCTTCCTCTCCGGGTACTTGGACCTCCTCAGGACCAAACATCAGAACCAGCCAACTGCAAACTACAAGAACGTTCAAATGCATCTTCAGTAGGAAAAAAAGGCAATTGGAATAATTTCCCAATATGATCCCGTGGTTAAGCCGTTAGATACTCCAGCCAACAGATTGAGTCACTTTAAAATTCACACCAATTAAAATAGTTGTGAGAGTTACAGAGCTTTACCGCTAAACCTTGAAATAATTGAAGCGTTCTGCTCCACTTGCTTACAAACGGGTTGGGGATAACTTTCAGTCCAAAGTAGCAACCTTCTAAATCCAGCTTAGATGCGAGGCTCCCACTGACACAGGAAGAGACAGTGGCCTTGATTATTCTCCTGTGTTCAGATACTTTGTCATTTTTTTTTTGTATCCTGATCATCACTTCTGCTTTTCCAATTCAAACTAAAGGGAGTTTAGTTCTGTTTTGGAGAAGCTGTGGTTAGTGGTTTCTTTTCATGGTTTACTTAATCTCTTAAGTCTGGCACTTACATTTACCCAAATGGACTTTTCTTTAGTACGACGGTGCCGTAGCCCAGGGCTTCTCCCTCCATATCTGCTCCCCAGGAGGCCCCTTAGGAATGGGCGCTGGAGATCCAGCCCCTCTCCGTGTGCCCTTTTCTTTGAGTCCAATGTAGGTTTGGCTCAGAGAAGAAAACAGGCCTCCGGGTTAGGTGCCTCTGACTGCTTGCTTGTGAACTGTTGAATGAGAAGGCGTCTTCCAAACTAATTTTACACATTAATAGTTGTAGCTTAAAGTATCACTGCAGTCATAAGAACAAGAAACACTCCCATAAAGTAGATAAGCAGAAAAAAGCCGTAAAAGTTTAATAAAGTGCAAATAAAATGGTGTTGTAAGAATGTACAGTGGGAAATGTTCTCAGTCCAGCTAGATCGGCTGTGGTGTCCTCCTGTAAATACATTCAGCCATGTGTGGCCCTGATCGCAATCACTACTGTGAATTGTGATCCAGAATGTTCTTGGGGGCCGATACCTGGACTGTGCCAGCAGCTGAGTCTCATTGGAGGTCACGGCAGTGTTGTGCTTAGCGCGGCCATCTGGGCTGAGGGGTGGTCACCCGTGCATTCGCCACGTGCAGCCGTTATTCTTGTGATGGAGTTGCACAGGGCCTGGCTTGTCCACCTGGGCTACTTAAAGTACCGGGAACCCAACCGCTGGTGGGTGCCTGCCGACATGGGAGCTGTCTTTTTTATCCAGGGCCCTCTGGTGCTGCAGACCCTGAGTCCACGGGGAGGCACCGGAGGGCTCTGCTGGGCCATGGAGGTCCCCGAGCAGGTGGTCACTCATTGTGAAGTGGTCCATGGCCTGTGAGGTTATTCCCGGGTTCTGTGTGAGCGAGGTTAACCAATTCACAGCTGGGCACTTACCCCTTACACAGGTGACACTAGTTAAAGTGGAATCTCTATTAGCTCGCACGGGCGTGTGTGAGGAGCTGGGAGGGTGCGGAGGCTTGGCCCTAGCACTGGAGCCCGGGCTCCTGAGATTCTGCGTCTTCCTGCTGAGGGGCCGTCAGGGCTGCTGTGGGTCCTGAAGACAGTAGGTGCCATATGGACCAGGGGATGCGGAAGCCTCTAGAGGCTGCAGGAGGCGAGGAGACGGTCGCTTCCCCAGAGCCAGTCCTGTTGACACCTCGACGTTAGCTGGTGGGACCTGTTTTGGACTGCAGCTTTCAGAAATGGGAGAAAATAAGTCAGTGTTTAGGGCGCTAAATTTGGGGTGATTTAGTGGAGAAATAGAAAACCAGCCCACGAAGGTGCACGCATTGAAATGTGCTCTGTCCAGGTGTTCACAGTGGCGTGAGGGGGATGGCATCAGGGTTCTGGGAACTGTGCCGCTTTACTGAAGGAAGGGGGCTCGCCACGCCTTTCCTCATGTAACTGAAGGTATGTATGCCTGCCACACCGCCCAGGAGACAGGGACTAGAAATCTGACTTTATTTCTTATGGGAACCAAGGTCAGAACACGGTGAGGGCTGAGACGAGCTTCCTACAGCCTGACCTGGGAAGAGGAATCACAAGTAGTTTGTGTTTTTCTACACAGACCTGTCCTTTCAGGTTTTGTTAAGTTCTGGAAAAAGGGAGAAGCCAGGCACACCTCAGCGACGGACAGTGTTTCTGGAGGTGGCGCGGCTTCAGCCTTAATGTGGCCGTGTGGTTGGGAGGCTCAGAAACTGCCCTCCAAGAGCACTCATCTGTTCCTTATTGCACTAATACCTCATTTACAGAAATCCGCAGAAATTACAGAGCAGTGCGGGAGGCCTCTGGTCTGGATGGGTTTGTGTGGACCGAGGTCACGGGGTGTTGTCCCAAGTGCTTATCCTGATCTGGCAGAGGCTCTGTTCCCAAATAATTATTCCACAGTTTCAGAGCCTATATCTGAGTGATAGTCTTTTAACTTTGTTGCATAAAAGTAAACAAAGTATGTCTTGAGGGTCTAAAAATTCATGTAGTAATCATGGCTGTAAACTCATACATGGGGCTTTTGGGATGTAGTGAAAACCACCGTCACCTGGCGTGGACGCTGCGTGGTATTTTTAGCATGGTGGCCTGCTCGTGCCTTGAACTCTATCTGCAGTGTGAGCAACAGCTGTGTATTTGATAAATGAGAGCAGGTCAGCTTGCTCCTCCAGGGGCCTGTGGGCGTCTGGGTGAGGGGCCTGGGATGAGGCCATGTCAGTGGGAAGGAGCTTGGTTGTGTCAGCAGATATGTCTGCCTCTACAGGCCTGCAAGCCAGCCAGAACCCAGTTTTCCTTTAGTCATCTAATGCCAGAAAAAAACCTGTTTCTTAGAGACTTTCATAATTTATATTAATGAACCGTTTGACCATACATAAAATGTTATAAATGTATGAGGCTTTACAACTTGGCAGATGTGTAACTCACATGTTATGATTGAATCAAACTCTTGAAGATATTTGTTTCACTGGAAGGTTTTTATCATTTTATGTGCAAACCAAACGCCAGTAGCACTTTGAAAGAGTATTTTAGAATTTTAAACACAGAGTGGGACAGTGCTGGGTCTCTGGGATGCTGGTGAGGTGGACGTGACCTCAAGCTCTTGGAGCTTGCAAGCAGGATTCCTTAATTGTCACACTTGCAGTGCTGGAAGTCAAAGTGGACTTCTGTAAATGAGGTATTAGTGCAATAAGGAACCGATGAGTGCCCTTGGAGGGCAGTTTCTGAGCCCCCCAGACACTGCAGGAGGAAGTGGGGGAGGGGGGCAGTAACCCACCAGAACCTGGACGGTGGAGCCGGGTTTGCTGGTGGCCCTGCGTGGCTGGTCATTACGTGCAATAAGGAACAGGTGAGCGCCCTTGAGGGCGGTTTCTCCCTGCTTCGGAACTGCAAGAGGAAGATGCCTCAAAGTAAGGGGAGGTTGGTGGTGGTCGGTTATCCAGTGGGACCGGATTTGCTGGTGGCCGCTGCGTGGCAGGTCACTAGGTGGAGCGATAGGTGAGTGGAGTGGGAATAGAGGATGCACCCTCCACAGCTACTGCTGGGAGTTGGCTCTGGTAGCAGAGGAGGCATAGAGGGATTCCCATCAAGGGCAACACGGCTGGGGTCCCACGTGTGCTGGACGCTGATATGTGGCTATGTGATCTCAGTCTCCACAGCCATCCTGGGAAGTGGGTTCAGTTACCTTCCCATCTCACATTTGAGAAATCTCGGGCTCACATCACAGCTGGGTGGGTTGGAACTAATGTCTCAGGCAGGACGTTGGCCCCAG
>NW_020260885.1:0-3787 GCF_003255815.1 Theropithecus gelada
GTCCCAAAAAGACACATAAAACAGAGCCACCCCCACTGAGCCATGCCTAGATCAATCTATCCCGTACCCAACAAACCCCCAGGCTGCCCCACCAACACACGAGCTAAACTAGTCCTTACTGTTGTATGCCACTGAAATTTTGTGATTGGTTACTACCTAGCACTCGGTTCTGGCCAAGGTAAACTGAAAAGTGACTAAGTTAGAAGTCAAACCCAGACCTCAAAATCCATAGTCTATTTTTCTGAGTAACACAATCAAAGTCTAAAACTTTTTCAAAATCACACTTGATACATGGGCAATCAGGCTGAACCAAATGACATATTGAACAAGTTAGTCTTTTTCTTGCTTCTTGCTTTCCCACTATAACCTCCCACACCTAAATATTCAAATTAGGCTGGTCCATGCCCTACAAATGATGGTAAAGTCTATTAAACCTGTTCCAATACAATTCTTGCTGTGGTCTTCACATTTAAATGTTATCAGTTTGGCCAACATCATATAAGATTTTGAACATAAAATAATTATAATCTATTTTCAAGTTTGTTAATTTTTTTTTTTTTTTTTTTTTACTACTTCAAATCCACTGTTGAGCCACTCTGGTAAATGTTTTATTTCAGTTATGTAATTTTAAACCCCAGAATTTGCTTTTGGTTCTGTTTTGTAATTTCTGTTTATTCACATTCTCTATTTGATGTCACATTGTCATCCTACCTTCCTTTACTTCTTTCATCACAGTTTCCTTTAGTTCTGTGAACATGTTTGTATAATGGCTATCTTAAAGTATTTTGTTACTAAATATGATATCTGGTTATTCTCACAAGCAGTTTCTATTGCCTTCTTTGCTCCAGTGTTCCTCCAGTGTGTGGCTTGCAATATTTTTTGAGACTGAACATTTTAGATAATATATTGTAGCAGTGCTGGGTACTGGAATTCCCCTCTAAGACTTGTGTTTGTTATTTTCTTGTTTATTTTTCAGTGATTAGATTTTAGTGAAGTCTATTTCTCCCACCCCCTACTCTCTACCCCTACTCCATAGTGTAAACCTCTGATATTGCTCCTTAGGGAGATACAGATTTAGGTATGACCACAGTCACCCTGAGATGACTGTAGGATGAATCATATTGGTTCAGTTCTCTTTCTTTCCCTGTTGACTCCTAGCTGTTTAACTCTGCTAATTGCCTGCTGATCATTCTGTTGTTTTCAGCAATTCCCTGGGGCATAAATTTCTTTATAAAGTAATCCAATCAAATTATGACTCCTTTGGAGACACAGTTCCCGAGGTTCATGTTTGAGATTTGTTCTGACCCCAACAGGATTTCTCCCAGCTGTTTTATTCTCCAGTTCTCTCCTGCAGAGAACTTGGCCTACCACGTAGACAGTATTGTCTTAAGACCTAGACCCATATGCATCAATTGCCTCTCACCAGAGAGGGCCCTTAGGTTTGAACTTCTCCACTCTCTATCACAAATGAAGTCAGTTCCTTTGGGAAGAGATTAGGAGCTACTTGTTGTATGGCCTGCTTCTCCCCCAGGCAAAGTCTCTGAGACAGCTCTCGAGCTGGAGGTGAGGATGATGACAAGCTTCTTTCTGCTCTAGCTGAGTGCTCAGTGGAATTGGGGGATCAAGGGTGTGACATCAGACTGGGGTCTTCTTGGTTTACCTCTTCTGATATGGAACCATCAGCCCACAAGCTGCGGTGGCACAAGAGTGATCAGGGCCTAGTATTTTCAGCCTCCTCTGTTGCATAGCACAGGCTGAGAGGAAGAAGGGAGCCCTCACCTCTCACCAGCACTTGCCTGGAACTAAGCCTGGGCAACAGGCAGCTGAGGGCAAGATGAGAAATGCTGATATCCTCCTCCTCCCAGGAAGAAAGCAGTGGGAGCTGAGGGAAGACAGAACCCTGTGTTCTTGGCCGCAGCCATCTGGAGTGGAGTCTCTACACTCAGCTGAGCAGGAGGGATGAGGCAAAGAGCCTCACTGAGCTGGGAGGGGAGAGGAAGGAAGAGGTCTTGGGGCAGATACCAGAGACTCGCTCCTTTCCTGCTGAATCTTCATAGACTTGCTTGAAGATATTTTTCTTTTCATTTGCCATTAGGACCATTTATAGAGGCTTTAGTTTGTTTGGTTTTTTTTGGTTTTTTTTGTAATGATTTTTACCCACTTCACTGGTGAGCAGGTCACTGGAGTTCCTTATGCTGTCATGCCAGAAGTGGGACTCCAATTACTAGTTTTATATATATAACTTTTGTAATTAATGAAAATGTAAAATGAGAAGCAAACAATCTGGAAGTTTTTTTTATACCAAACCTGCTAATTTATACATGTAGAAACTGAGGTCTAAATTCAATGGCTCAAGCTGATTAGTAGCAGGGCTTAGACCTACATCTATTTCTATGTATACTTATGTTCTTTTTCTTGCATCAACCTTGACCTTCTTCTGCCTCAGCCAACTTCTTCTGGTATCTTTACCCTCTCCCCTGGCCCCAGGCCCCTTTCTAGTACTAGCCATACCTCTCTTGCTCTAGGATAGCATGCCCCAGGGGTTTCTGTTACTCTTCAGCTACTTCTTTTTTATTTTATTTTATTTTTTTCGAGATGGAGTCTTGCTCTGTCACCCAGACTGGAGTGCAGTGACGTGATCTCAGCTCACTGCAAGCTCCACCTCCCAGGTTCAAGTCACCTCCCAGGTTCTCCTGCCTCAGCCTCTCAAGTAGCTGGGACTACAGGTGCCCGCCACCACGCCTGGCTAATTTTTTATATTTTTAGTAGAGATGGGGTTTCACCATGTTAGCCAGGATAGTCTTGATCTCCTGACTTCATGATCCACCTGCCTCAACCTCCCAAAGTGTTGGGATCACAGGCGTGAACCACCGCGTCCAGCCTCTTCAGCTGCTTCTTACTACAGGGAGCTGTTGCAATGTAATAAGGCAACAATATTCCAGTCCACTATAAAACCATACCGGTCTTACCTGTACCCAGTAGGTAGAAAGGTCTTAAAATTAATAAATATCTTAGGGGAATGAAGGGGAAAAAAGTATTTAAGTGTATTTATTACCATGGAACTCTATACTTATAATGATAATTGTGGTAAATTATATTTATAGTTTTCCTAAATAAAAAAAACTTAATAAATGTTTGTCCCAATGGTGCACAAGAAAATGTATGCCTGTCTTGGATAAAGGGGGATGTGATCATTGTAAAGAGTGTCTGCAGACCAAGGAGGATTTTCAGGACAGTGAAAATGCTCTGTGTGCTATTATAATAATGGATACATGTCATTACACATCTGTCCAAACCCATAGAATGTACAACTCCAAGAGAGAGCGCTGATGTAAGCCGTGGACTTTGGGTGATACTGATGTGTCAATGTGCCACTCTGTTGGGGCATGTTGATAATGGGGGGAGGCTATGTAGATGTAGGAGCAGGGGTTATGTGGGAAATCTCTATACTTCCTGTCAATTTTGCTGTGGGCCTAAAGCTGCTCTTAAAAAATAGTTAGTCTTAAAAAAGGGGTATCTGCCCAATGGCTCAAGAGAGGTACCTAAAAACTATATAGGCTGCAATGCAAGTGCAAATTAAAACCACATTGAAGGCGGGGCACTGTAGCTCAAGCCTGTAATCCTAGCACATTGAGAGGCCAAGGCAGGTGGATGGTTTGAGGTCGAGAGTTTGAGACCAGCCTGGTCAACATAGCTAAACCCCATCTCTACTAAAAATACAAAAATTAGGTGGGCATGATGGCATGCATGTGTAATCCCAACTACTAGGAAGGCTGAATCAGGAGAA
>NW_020260886.1:0-3787 GCF_003255815.1 Theropithecus gelada
GTTTCTCAGAAAGCTTCGTTCTCTTTGTTATCGGAGGATATTTCCTTCTGCCCTTTTGTCTTCAAAGGGATCCGAAATATCAGCTCTCAGATTCCACAGAAATAAGGCAGCTAACAGATCCACGAAATACAGAGGTAACTCTGTGAGTGGAAGTCACACATCACAAAGCAGTTTCTCAGAAAGCTTCTTTGCAGTTTTTCTCTGAGGATATTTTCTTTTTAACCTTAGCCCTCTATGGGCTTCCAAATATCACTTTGTAAATTACACAAGAACAGGCTTAGCGAACGGATTCTGAAGGGGAAAGCTGTAACTCTGTGAGATGAATTAACAGAACACTAAGCAGTTTCTCAGAAAGCTTCTTTCCAGATTTCATCTGAGGATATTTTCCTTTTCACTGTAACCCTCTATGGACATCGAAATATCACTTTGCAAATTCCACAAGAACAGGCTTAGCGAAAGGCTTCTTGAGGAGAAACCTGTAACTCTGTGAGATGATTTCACAGAACACAAAGAAGTTCCTCAGAAAGCTTCTTTCTCTTTGTTATCGGAGGATATTTCATTTGGCCCTATAGTCTTCAAAGGGATCCGAAATATCAGTTCTCAGATTCCACAGAAATAAGGCTAGCAAACAGATCCACGAAATACAGATGTAACCCTGAGAGTGGAAATCACACATCACAAAGCAGTTTCTCAGAAAGCTATTTTCCACTTTTTCTCTGAAAATATTACCTTTTCACCGTAGCGCTCCATGGGCTTCCAAATATCACCTTACAAATTCCACAAGAACAGGCTTAGCGAACGGCTTCTTGAGTGGAAAGCTGTAACTCCGTGAGATGAATGAACGGAACACTAAGCAGTTGCTCAGAAAGCTTCTTTCCAAATTTCATGTGAGGATATTTCCTCTTTCACCGTAGCACTCTATGGGCATGGAAATATCACTTTGCAAATTCCACAAGAACAGGCTTAGCGAAAGGCTTCTTAAGGGAAACTTGTAACTCTATGAAATGATTTAACAGAACACAAAGAAGTTTCTCAGTAAGCTTTTTTCTCTTTGTTATCAGAGGATACTTCCTTTGGTCCTATAGTCTTCAAAGGGATCCGAAATATCAGTTCTCAGATTCCACAGAAATAAGGCTAGCAAACAGATCCACGAAATACAGATGTAACTCTGTGAGTGGAAGTCACACATCACAAAGCAGTTTCTCTGAAAGTTTCTTTCCAGTTTTTCTCTGAGGATATTTTCTTTTTCACCGTAGCCCTCTATGGGCTCCCAAATATCACTTTGCAAATTCCACAAGAATAGGCCTAGCGAACGGCTTCTTGAGGGTAAAGCTGTAACTCTGTGAGATGAATTAACAGAACACTAAGCAGCTTCTCAGAAAGCATCTTTCCAGATTTCATCTCAGGATATTTCCTTTATCACCGTAGCCCTCTATGGGCATCGAAATATCACTTTGCAAATTCCACAACAACAGGCTTAGGGAAAGGTTTCTTTAGGGCAAAGCTGTAACACCATGAGATGATTTCAGAGAACAGAAAGAAGTTTCTCAGAAAGCTTCTTTCTCTTTATTATCGGAGGATATTTCCTTTGGCCTATAGACTTCAAAGATATCCGAAATATCAGATCTCAGATTCCACAGAAATAAGGCTAGCAATCAGATCAACGAAATACAGATGTAACTCTATGAGTGGAAGTCACACATCACAAAGCAGATTCTCAGAAAGCTTCTTTCCTGTTTTTCTCTGAGGATATTTTCTTTTCACCACAGCCCTCTACGGCCTTCCAAATATCACTTTGCAAATTCCACAAGAACAGGCTTAGTGAACGGTTTCTTGAGGGGAAAGCTGTAACTCTGTGAGATGAATTAAAAGAACACTAAGCAGTTTCTCAGAAAGCTTCTTTGCAGTATTTCTCTGAGGATATTTTCTTTTTCACCTTAGCACTCTATGAGCATCGATATATCACTTTGCAAATTCAACAAGAAGCGGCTTAGCGAACGGCTTCTTGAAGGGAAAGCTGTAACTCTGTGAGATGAATTAACAGAACACTAAGCAGTTTCTCAGAAAGTTTCCTTCCAGATTTCATCTCAGGATGTTTCCTTTTTCACCGTAGACATCTATAGACATCGTAATATCACTTTACAAATTCCACAAGAACCGGCTTAGTGAAAGTCTTCTTGAGGGGAAAGCTGTAACTCTGTGAGATGATTTCACAGAACACAAAGAAGTTTCTCAGAAAGCTTCTTTCTCTTTGTTATCGGAGGATATTTCCTTTGGCCCTATAGTCTTCAAAGGGATCCGAAATATCAGTTCTCAGATTCCACAGAAATAGGGCTAGCAAACAGATCCACGAAATACTCATGTAATTCTGTGAGTGAAAGTCACACCTCACAAAGCAGTTTCTCCGAAAGCTTCTTTCAGTTTTGTTCTGAGGATATTTTCTTTTTCAGCTTAGCTCTCTATGGGCTTCCAATTGTCACTTTGCAAATTCCACAAGAACAGGCTTAGCGAACGGCTTATTGAGGTGAAAGGTGTAACTCTGTGAGATGAATTAACAGAACACTAAGCAGTTTCTCAGGAAGCTTCTTTCCAGATTTCATTTGGGATATTTCCTTTTTCACCGTAGCTCTCTATGGGCATCGAAATATCTCTTTGCAAATTCCACAAGAAGAGGCTTAGCGAAAGGCTTCTTGAGGGGAAAGCTGTAACTCTGTGAGATGATTTCACAGAACACAAAGAAGTTTCTCAGAAAGCTTCTTTCTCTTTGTTATCGGAGGATATTTCCTTTGGCCCAACAGTCTTCAAAGGGATCCGAAATATAAGTTCTCAGATTCACAGAAAGAAGGCTAGCAAACAAATCCACGAAATATAGATGTAACTCTGTTAGTGGAAGTGACACATCAAAAAGCAGTTTCTCAGAAAGCTTCTTTCTAGTTTTTCTCTGAGGATATTTTGTTTTCACCATAGCCCTCTATGGGCTTCCAAATTTCACTTTGCAACTTCCACAAGAACAGGCTTAGCGAACGGGTTCTGTAGGGGAAAGCTGTAACTCTGTGAGATGAATTAACAGAACACTAAGCAGTTTCTCAGAAAGCTTCTTTCCAGATTTCATCTGAGGATATTTCCTTTTTCACCGTAGCCCTCTATGGGCATCGAAATATCACTTTCCAAATTCCACGAGAACAGGCTTAGCGAAAGGCTTCTTCAGGAGAAAGCTGTAACTCTGTGAGACGATTTCACAGGGCACAAAGAAGATTCTCAGAAAGCTTCTTTCTCTTTGTTATCGGAAGATATTTCCTTTGGCCCTGTTGTCTTCAAGGGGATCCGAATTATAGTTCTCAGATTCCACAGAAATAAGTCTAGCAAACACATCCACGAAATACAGATGTAAGTCTGTGAGTGGAAGTGACACATCACAAAGCAGTTTCTCAGAAAGCTTCTTTCCTGTTTTTCTCTGAGGAATTTTCTCTTCACCATAGCCCTCTACGGGCTTCCAAATATCACTTTGCAAATTCCACAAGAACAGGCTTAGCAAACGGATTCTTGAGGGGAAAGCTGTAACTCTGTGAGATGAATTCACAGAACACTAAGCAGATTCTCAGAAAGATTCTTTCCAGTTTTTCTCTGAGGATATTTTCTTTTTCACCATAGCCCCCTATGGGCTTCCAAATATCACTTTGAAATTCCACAAGAACAGGCTTGGCGAAAGGCTTCTTCAGGGAAAGCTGTAGCTCTGAGACATGATTTCACAGAACACAAAGAAGTTTCTCAGAAAGCTTCTTTCTCT
>NW_020260887.1:0-3787 GCF_003255815.1 Theropithecus gelada
GTTTCTCAGAAAGCTTCGTTCTCTTTGTTATCGGAGGATATTTCCTTCTGCCCTTTTGTCTTCAAAGGGATCCGAAATATCAGCTCTCAGATTCCACAGAAATAAGGCAGCTAACAGATCCACGAAATACAGAGGTAACTCTGTGAGTGGAAGTCACACATCACAAAGCAGTTTCTCAGAAAGCTTCTTTGCAGTTTTTCTCTGAGGATATTTTCTTTTTAACCTTAGCCCTCTATGGGCTTCCAAATATCACTTTGTAAATTACACAAGAACAGGCTTAGCGAACGGATTCTGAAGGGGAAAGCTGTAACTCTGTGAGATGAATTAACAGAACACTAAGCAGTTTCTCAGAAAGCTTCTTTCCAGATTTCATCTGAGGATATTTTCCTTTTCACTGTAACCCTCTATGGACATCGAAATATCACTTTGCAAATTCCACAAGAACAGGCTTAGCGAAAGGCTTCTTGAGGAGAAACCTGTAACTCTGTGAGATGATTTCACAGAACACAAAGAAGTTCCTCAGAAAGCTTCTTTCTCTTTGTTATCGGAGGATATTTCATTTGGCCCTATAGTCTTCAAAGGGATCCGAAATATCAGTTCTCAGATTCCACAGAAATAAGGCTAGCAAACAGATCCACGAAATACAGATGTAACCCTGAGAGTGGAAATCACACATCACAAAGCAGTTTCTCAGAAAGCTATTTTCCACTTTTTCTCTGAAAATATTACCTTTTCACCGTAGCGCTCCATGGGCTTCCAAATATCACCTTACAAATTCCACAAGAACAGGCTTAGCGAACGGCTTCTTGAGTGGAAAGCTGTAACTCCGTGAGATGAATGAACGGAACACTAAGCAGTTGCTCAGAAAGCTTCTTTCCAAATTTCATGTGAGGATATTTCCTCTTTCACCGTAGCACTCTATGGGCATGGAAATATCACTTTGCAAATTCCACAAGAACAGGCTTAGCGAAAGGCTTCTTAAGGGAAACTTGTAACTCTATGAAATGATTTAACAGAACACAAAGAAGTTTCTCAGTAAGCTTTTTTCTCTTTGTTATCAGAGGATACTTCCTTTGGTCCTATAGTCTTCAAAGGGATCCGAAATATCAGTTCTCAGATTCCACAGAAATAAGGCTAGCAAACAGATCCACGAAATACAGATGTAACTCTGTGAGTGGAAGTCACACATCACAAAGCAGTTTCTCTGAAAGTTTCTTTCCAGTTTTTCTCTGAGGATATTTTCTTTTTCACCGTAGCCCTCTATGGGCTCCCAAATATCACTTTGCAAATTCCACAAGAATAGGCCTAGCGAACGGCTTCTTGAGGGTAAAGCTGTAACTCTGTGAGATGAATTAACAGAACACTAAGCAGCTTCTCAGAAAGCATCTTTCCAGATTTCATCTCAGGATATTTCCTTTATCACCGTAGCCCTCTATGGGCATCGAAATATCACTTTGCAAATTCCACAACAACAGGCTTAGGGAAAGGTTTCTTTAGGGCAAAGCTGTAACACCATGAGATGATTTCAGAGAACAGAAAGAAGTTTCTCAGAAAGCTTCTTTCTCTTTATTATCGGAGGATATTTCCTTTGGCCTATAGACTTCAAAGATATCCGAAATATCAGATCTCAGATTCCACAGAAATAAGGCTAGCAATCAGATCAACGAAATACAGATGTAACTCTATGAGTGGAAGTCACACATCACAAAGCAGATTCTCAGAAAGCTTCTTTCCTGTTTTTCTCTGAGGATATTTTCTTTTCACCACAGCCCTCTACGGCCTTCCAAATATCACTTTGCAAATTCCACAAGAACAGGCTTAGTGAACGGTTTCTTGAGGGGAAAGCTGTAACTCTGTGAGATGAATTAAAAGAACACTAAGCAGTTTCTCAGAAAGCTTCTTTGCAGTATTTCTCTGAGGATATTTTCTTTTTCACCTTAGCACTCTATGAGCATCGATATATCACTTTGCAAATTCAACAAGAAGCGGCTTAGCGAACGGCTTCTTGAAGGGAAAGCTGTAACTCTGTGAGATGAATTAACAGAACACTAAGCAGTTTCTCAGAAAGTTTCCTTCCAGATTTCATCTCAGGATGTTTCCTTTTTCACCGTAGACATCTATAGACATCGTAATATCACTTTACAAATTCCACAAGAACCGGCTTAGTGAAAGTCTTCTTGAGGGGAAAGCTGTAACTCTGTGAGATGATTTCACAGAACACAAAGAAGTTTCTCAGAAAGCTTCTTTCTCTTTGTTATCGGAGGATATTTCCTTTGGCCCTATAGTCTTCAAAGGGATCCGAAATATCAGTTCTCAGATTCCACAGAAATAGGGCTAGCAAACAGATCCACGAAATACTCATGTAATTCTGTGAGTGAAAGTCACACCTCACAAAGCAGTTTCTCCGAACGCTTCTTTCAGTTTTGTTCTGAGGATATTTTCTTTTTCAGCTTAGCTCTCTATGGGCTTCCAATTGTCACTTTGCAAATTCCACAAGAACAGGCTTAGCGAACGGCTTATTGAGGTGAAAGGTGTAACTCTGTGAGATGAATTAACAGAACACTAAGCAGTTTCTCAGGAAGCTTCTTTCCAGATTTCATTTGGGATATTTCCTTTTTCACCGTAGCTCTCTATGGGCATCGAAATATCTCTTTGCAAATTCCACAAGAAGAGGCTTAGCGAAAGGCTTCTTGAGGGGAAAGCTGTAACTCTGTGAGATGATTTCACAGAACACAAAGAAGTTTCTCAGAAAGCTTCTTTCTCTTTGTTATCGGAGGATATTTCCTTTGGCCCAACAGTCTTCAAAGGGATCCGAAATATAAGTTCTCAGATTCACAGAAAGAAGGCTAGCAAACAGATCCACGAAATATAGATGTAACTCTGTTAGTGGAAGTGACACATCAAAAAGCAGTTTCTCAGAAAGCTTCTTTCTAGTTTTTCTCTGAGGATATTTTGTTTTCACCATAGCCCTCTATGGGCTTCCAAATTTCACTTTGCAACTTCCACAAGAACAGGCTTAGCGAACGGGTTCTGTAGGGGAAAGCTGTAACTCTGTGAGATGAATTAACAGAACACTAAGCAGTTTCTCAGAAAGCTTCTTTCCAGATTTCATCTGAGGATATTTCCTTTTTCACCGTAGCCCTCTATGGGCATCGAAATATCACTTTCCAAATTCCACGAGAACAGGCTTAGCGAAAGGCTTCTTCAGGAGAAAGCTGTAACTCTGTGAGACGATTTCACAGGGCACAAAGAAGATTCTCAGAAAGCTTCTTTCTCTTTGTTATCGGAAGATATTTCCTTTGGCCCTGTTGTCTTCAAGGGGATCCGAATTATAGTTCTCAGATTCCACAGAAATAAGTCTAGCAAACACATCCACGAAATACAGATGTAAGTCTGTGAGTGGAAGTGACACATCACAAAGCAGTTTCTCAGAAAGCTTCTTTCCTGTTTTTCTCTGAGGAATTTTCTCTTCACCATAGCCCTCTACGGGCTTCCAAATATCACTTTGCAAATTCCACAAGAACAGGCTTAGCAAACGGATTCTTGAGGGGAAAGCTGTAACTCTGTGAGATGAATTCACAGAACACTAAGCAGATTCTCAGAAAGATTCTTTCCAGTTTTTCTCTGAGGATATTTTCTTTTTCACCATAGCCCCCTATGGGCTTCCAAATATCACTTTGAAATTCCACAAGAACAGGCTTGGCGAAAGGCTTCTTCAGGGAAAGCTGTAGCTCTGAGACATGATTTCACAGAACACAAAGAAGTTTCTCAGAAAGCTTCTTTCTCT
>NW_020260888.1:0-3786 GCF_003255815.1 Theropithecus gelada
AAAAAAAAAAAAAAAAAAAAAAAGGAAGATGAGAGAGGAGTACTAGATCAGGAGCCATGAGACTTGTGGTCTGATGTAAGATGTGTTGCTAATATGATGTGTGATTTATTAAACACTTTATTACAACCATTTCAACTAAAAGTATAGAAAATAGTATAATGTAATTGAACCCCATGACACATTACCTAGCATAGTAATGTAAACAATTTTTCCAATCTTGTTTAATCTATATGCCTCCTCCCCTTTTTATTTGCTGGTGACTATTTTAAAGCAAATTTGCAGATATTGCATAAATTCATTGACCTACTTCAGAATTCATCTTTCAGAAATGAGAATTTAAAAATTAAAATATCATCATTATGTCTGAAAATAGTGACATTAATTCATTGATATCATCTAATACCTAAACCATATTCAGATTTTCTTGTCTTTTTTTTTAAAAATTTATTTATTATTATTAAACTTTAAGTTGTAGGGTACATGTGCATAACGTGCAGGTTTGTTACATATGTATACTTGTGCCATGTTGGTGTGCTGCACCCATCAACTCGTCATTTACATCAGGTATAACTCCCAAGGCAATCCCTCCCCCCTGCCCCCTCCCCATGATAGGCCCCGGTGTGTGATGTTCCCCTTCCTGAGTCCAAGTGATCTCATTGTTCAGTTCCCACCTATGAGTGAGAACATGCGGTGTTTGGTTTTCTGCTCTTGTGATAGTTTGCTAAGAATGATGGTTTCCAGCTGCATCCATGTCCCTACAAAGGACGCAAACTCATCCTTTTTTATGGCTGCATAGTATTCCATGGTGTATATGTGCCACATTTTCTTAATCCAATCTGTCCCTGATGGACATTTGGGTTGATTCCAAGTCTTTTTAAACCTTATTCTGTTATGACTGAGACTAAAGCAGAGGATAGAGAGATAATAGGAAGCAGTCCCTGCCCTCAAGGAGCCTACATTTCAGGGTTATGTTTTACAGTACGTAAACCGAAAATAAAATCCTAAGCCCCTCAACCACTGAACAGGCCTGTCTAAGGGAGGTTGTTCTCTTGTAATAGCATAACCTACTGGTCATATCAGGCTTTCCTGGAGGTACACACACATATCACCAGCATCCCTCAGAATAACTCATATACTCCACTTAAAGGCGACTGGGCTGGGCTTGTTTTTTCTGGTAAACAGTGCCCACAAACAGCACGGATATTCTTATTCACTCCTTTTGAGCAAATATACGTGGAACTCCTACTAAGTGATGGGCAGTTCAGAAGAGAATCAGTCTCATAGCCCCTGTCTCCATACAGTGTGTAATCTAGCTCAGGAAGAAAGAGCATTTACAGCAACGGTATTTCCAGATAATAAAATAGGTTTGACCAGGTGTGATGGCTCATGCTTATAGTCCCAGCTACTCAGAAGGCTGAGGTGGGAAGGTGGCTTGCACCCAGGAGTTGGAAGTTGCAGTGAGCTATGATTGTGCCATTGCACTCCAGCCTGGGTGACAGAGCAAGATCCTGTCTCAAAAAAAAAAAAAAAAATACAGGTTTGGGTATTGCAAGGAGGAAGGTCTGGATGTAGGTGAGAGAAAGACAGGTGATTGGAAAACTTATCTTGGGAGAGAAAATGGCAAAAGGGGGATTTAAAGGAAACTGTAAGAACCCAATGGAAGCCTACACCACAGCTCAAACTTACAGCACAACTGAAACCTCCAGCGCAACTCCTGGTGGGGTAAAACCAGAGGCAAACTGGGACAAACAGCATGGGCACAAATCCATTCAGGTGCACAGTCCAGCTCTTCCCAGGTAATCCCAGTGACCACAGCACACACTTCATGATACAACAGCTCAGACATAAAGGCTGGGCTCTCTGAGAGGCCCAGGTGAGACAGGGATCCGAGGAAGGCTTCTGAGATGCAGAAGGAGCTTTGGTCTAACTGCACAGCCTGTGCCCATAGCCACAGGGGACCTCAGGGCCCGCTACCATCTTTCCTGATCTCATAGGACCCTCCGTGCAGATGGGCTGGTGCATGTTAGCCATGGGATGGTCAAGCGGGTAGAGCCAAGAGCTCTGGCTTCAGAGAGGAAGGAATGCCCACTGACTTACATTAGCGGCCCTAGAAACTCATTTTCCATCTTAAGGCTAACTCTGCTGCCTGGAACTTATCACTGGTCCCTGCCCATGGCAGCATCACCAGAAAAGTATTCTGAAAACTGAATCGGAATGCCTGGGTTCCAGGACTGGTTTCATCAAGGATGTTGTGTGTCTTTCAGCCCTATGCCTCCTATGGGCAATGGGAGGCTTTTTGTCACTCCAGTGACACTCTCCAGGCTGGAAACAGCCTGTTCAGGGCTCAGCCTGGCTTCTCTTGGGGACAGGATCCCTACCCTCCATATGAGTTGATGCGTTGGACACTTGGGCTACAATGGAGTTCGTTCTGGTTCTCAGATCATTTGAGGTGTCTTTTCTTAGTGGTTCTTCTCCATTCTCTGCCTCCTCTCCTCCCCCAATCAACTCGACATTCATTACCAAGATTATTAAAAGGGTAGCTCCGATAACATTGTTCCCTGGATCAGAAACCATCAGTGGCTCAGAAACCATGCAGAGGTCTTTAATGGATAAGCTAAAGAAGTCGGAGAAAAGATGTTTTAAAGGTTGCTAAAGAAAAGAAGAAAATGAGCAGTAGTGGAAGAACAAGGGTCCACAAGCCACAGTGGCATGGGAATGGTCATGGAAGGAGAGGAGGAGCGATTGGAAGTGCTCTGAGGGATCAGACAGAGGGTGGGGAAAGTCAAGGAAAAGGCTGGGGATGGAAGGTAGCATGCTTGTCATGAGGTGGGCACTCCTGGCTTTTGGAGCACCCATAAAAAGGGATTGAGGCTGAGGCTCCTGGGATCTGGCCAGCGAAGATCGAGAGGAGGAAGAGAATGAGAGGCAAGTGGTCCCATCATGGATGGGGTCATAGGAAATATGATTGGGCATTGTAGAGAGGTCAGGCAAGAGAGTGCAAGAGGCCTGGGAAAGAAGGGGCTGGGGAAATATAGAAAAGAAGAAGGAATAGAAAAAATCAAGGAGAAGAAAAGAAAGCAGTAAGGGAAGGGATTTCCTGGACGTTTAAGGAGGGCTCTTCTCCTCCAGGAGCCTGGAGGAGGACTCAGGAAGGACTTCCTAGAACTGACACACTTGTGCTTCACCCTCGGGCCCATGTGTATAGATACCTGGTACCTCTCGGACAGAGTCACCCCTTTGCTTGCTGGAAAATAATGCAGCACAGACCACCCCATAAGACCCCTGGTCCTCAGGGGCCAGGGGAGATGAAGATCTCACCCAGGGCCCCAGCTCCAACTCCTCCCAACCCAGCCTAGCTGGCAGAGCAATGGAGGCTGGGCTGCCCATCCCATACACCCAGTACCATACCTGGCCTTGCTGCCATCACCCATGATATGGAGGCTGCAGCTGCATTGAGAGGGGCAGAACCCCCGGGCCTGGGGGGGCCACCCAAGGGCCAAGAGCCAGAGCATGCCTAATGCCACCCTCATGGCTCCTGGCTCCTCTCTGGCCCAGGCAGGGACCTGTCCCTGGACCGCTCCGTCCCACCGGCCCAGCAAGCCCAGCAAGCCCAGCAGCTGCCCACTTGCTCGCCAGCCCCTTACACCCCCTCCTGAGGCCATCGGATAAACACTGACAGGCTGGGGATTAGGGAGGGGAGTCCCAGCCCCAGCACTCAGCGGCTTATTGCTTTCTGAATCACTCAGTCCTGAGGGTGGGGGCGGGGGACCCCCTTCCATAGCAAGA
>NW_020260889.1:0-3785 GCF_003255815.1 Theropithecus gelada
AGTGACAGACTGGATTAAGAAAATGTGGCACATATACACCATGGAATCCTATGCAGCCATAAAAAACGATGAGTTTGTGTCCTTTGTAGGGACATGGATGCAGCTGGAAACCATCATTCTTAGCAAACTATCACAAGAACAGAAAACCAAACACCGCATGTTCTCACTCATAGGTGGGAACTGAACAATGAGATCACTTGGACTCAGGAAGGGGAACATCACACACCGGGGCCTATCATGGGGAGGGGAGAGGGGGGAGGGGGGAGGGATTGCATTGGGAGTTATACCTGATGTAAATGACGAGTTGATGGGTGCAGCACACCAACATGGCACAAGTATACATATGTAACAAACCTGCACGTTATGCACATGTACCCTACAACTTAAAGTATAATAATAATAAATTAATTAAAAAAAAAAAAGCATGATGTCTGTCTAAATATTAACAAGAAGTTAGAGAGTATATTCAAACGGTGAAGTGACTTTTTTCTATGTCATAGAATCTGGATATGTTATAGAAAATGTGTGGTGAACTGCAAAAAAATAAAAAATACTACTTAGCCAACTTCCTGAAAACAGAATTCTCTTTTCCTCCCAGAGGGTCAGCCTTGAAGCAGCCAAGTTTTTCTCTAGAGGTTTTAGGTGTTACCCTGCTGCTATTCTTTGCTGATAAAAATTTGAATAATACTCTTCAGTATTGTGTAGAGGATTTTACCTCTTGTACATACATAGTAAAGTAAAACTGGCTTGTTTGAGAGTTACGTGTTTAGGTCGATGCATTATTTACGTAGAAAAACAAGAAACATTTCTTGAAAAATAAGCACTAGTGTTGGTTTCTTTTCACTTTCAGATGGTGAAAAGAAAGCTATGGGAGAATCATTATTGAAAGTAAAACATTCACGGAAATTAAAGAAAAACGAGTGAAAGAAATTGAAAAAATAAGAGCCATGGTAGTATTAGTAACTATTCACAAAAAAAAAAAAAATATTTCTGAAAAATTCATTAGGTGATAAAAGATGCAAAGAGACTTTACTGACACACATTGAAACAGGAAGAAAGAACTGTGTGAAGGAACATGAAAGCCTGTATGTAGACACAAAGAAAATTCAAGGAGATATATTTATGAGAAGAGAAAATTCAGGGTCGAAGAAAAAGAAAAGTACTAAGCATGAATACCTTAACCACATGCACTCGCTTCTTTGGCAGCAATCCCTGTCAGAGTTCTCATTCTGTCTGCTACTCAGGAAACCTGCCTCAGAGAACAGAGTGGCTGATTACACTGTCTTAGGCCCAGTTATGTCCTGCTGTGTTCTAATCTCCCAGTGGGTATCTGTGGTAGTAGTTGATTTTGGAAGTCGGTAGGGATTTGTGTAGGTAAGCACATTTGAAATTCAGCCTCCTCTAACACGATGATGTTATACTCTAAGCAGAGGAATTCACACAGCTAATTTTTGAAAGGCAGTGCTCGTGGGTAGAAAAATTGGATTTGATTTGGAGTTAATGAATGATGAATTTGTTCTATGATAATGTATCATTAGAGTCACACTAAGAAGGGAAGTTTCAAAGGATCATTAAAAAACTCAACTTGCCAGACTAAGTTGTTTCACTTTAATTGAGAAATCTCATTTGAAGTATAGTTCCTCACAGGGATACAGTGCACACAGTACACAGAGCGCAAATAAAAGCAATTAGACCTACTACCTTGGCCTTCATGGGGTCTGCCTTCTCGGAATGCCTGATTAAATTCTGGTCGCAAAGGCAGGCTCTGATGCAGTCACTTAACTCTTTGTCCTTGAAGTAGAAAGAGTTGTAAGGTTTCTTTCCAAGGAGGCTGGGGGATGAGAAGAGTAACTGACCTATGAAAAAGGATCAATGCTTTTTCCCCAGTAGACCCTATATATATGTAGTAACACTATATATATGTGTGTGTGTATATATACACACACACATACATATATATATATATATGTTGCTTCATATTATTCCCTTTAAAAATCCTAGATACATGTAGGAATCATAAAAATGATATCCCAAGATTGCAAATGTTTTTCTTTATCAAAAGGACCATTTTATTTGGTAAAGTTCTTAACCATCTATAGGAGACTCCCTAAATTTAAACCCCAGAATTTTCCTTAGAGAAGTAATGCTAGGCTATTACAGTCCCTCCAAAAATATTTTAACATTGTTGTTTTCTCATTAATAGTACAGTTTATTGACCAGGTGCAGTGGTTCACACCTGTAATTCCAGCACTTTGGGAGGTCAAGGCAGGTGGATCACCTGAGATCAGCAGTTTGAGACCAGCCTGGCCACCATGGCAAAACCCCATCTCCATTAAAAAATACAAAAATTAGCTGGTTGTGGTGGCAGCCACTAACCCCAGCTACTCAGGAGGCTGAAGCAGGAGAACAGCTTGAACCTGGGAGGTGGAGGTTGCAGTGAGCTGAGATTGCACCATTGCACTCCAGCCTGGGCAACAGAGCAAGACTCTGTCTCAAAATAATAATAATACAATTTATCTTGTTTGCTATTATTCCTATTTTGCAAATCAGATTTATGGGAAATCTATATAAACAGATGAACAGACTTTCAGTAACCCAGGGTTTTTCTAGATAATTCAGGGTTAAAGGTAGCTGTTCTTCTGATGAGATATTCTCCTTGAAAATCAACCTGATATTTTCACTTCTACTCTTTGATAAACTCTTTCACCTCACCTATTCCAGTCTGGCTTCTGCTCTCCTTCTTCATCACATACACTTGTATACTCATATCCACACTCTTTCTATCTCTTTTGATTGAAATTACTCCTATGTAAATCAACTATGACTTCCTTTTTGCCAAATCAAATATACACTACTCTATCTTGGGTTTTCTTGACCTCTCAGCAGTATTCAGCTAGTTGACCGCTCCCTTCTCTTGAAACACTCCCTTTTCTTGCTCTTCATGACTTCACAGTCTCCTGACATTTATTCCATTTCTGAAGAGTTACTCCTTCTCAGAATTCATTACTACTGTAGCTTATGTCTAAACATTGAAGTTTCCAAAACCTTACCAGCTCTTTCTCCACAGTCTCTCCTTTGATGATTCATGTACCTCCATGACTTATAATAAACAAAAGGGACTTATTTTTTCAGCTGTAATATGTAGCATTTGGAAGCCATCACTCCCTTAAAATAGTAAAAAGACTGAAAATCAATAATTTTTATGAAATCTATTAAAAAATTGAGGTCACCAGGACAAAGTGCCACCCTAAAATGTGAAGACATTAGTGAATTCTGAGAATGATAGCCAAGATCCGTTTAACTGAAGCAGAAACCTCTGGAGCCATAAAATGATAGTGATAACTGAATGATTACTTTGACAAATTGCTAGAGGCTGAGTGTGGAGTACTTGAACAAGGAGAAACTCCAAGGGGTCATATCCGTAAAGGGCCACCACTCTTTTATGAGTTTTACCTTCAGAAACTCCACAAATTTCCTTTTTTTAAAAAATTTATTTATTATTATTATACTTTAAGTTGTAGGGTACATGTGCATAACGTGCAGGTTTGTTACATATGTATACTTGTGCCATGTTGCTGTGCTGCACCCATCAACTCATCATTTACATCAGGTGTAACTCCCAATGCAATCCCTCCCCCCTCCCCCCTCCCCATGATAGGCCCTGGTGTGTGATGTTCCCCTTCCTAAGTCCAAGTGATCTCATTGTTCAGTTCCCACCTATGAGTGAGAACATGCGGTGTTTGGTTTTCTGTTCTTGTGATAGTTTGCTAAGAATGATGGTTTCC
>NW_020260890.1:0-9432 GCF_003255815.1 Theropithecus gelada
CTGGTGTATAAGAATGCTCGTGATTTTTGCACATTAATTTTATATTCTGAGACTTTGCTGAAGTTGCTTATCAGCTTAAGGAGATTTTGGGCTGAGATAATGGGGTTTTCTAAATATACAATCACGTCATCTGCAAACAGGGACAATTTGACATCTTCTTTTCTTAACTGAATACCCTTTATTTCTTTCTCTTGCCTGATTGCCCTAGCCAGAACTTCCAACACTATGTTGAATAGGAGTGGTGAGAGAGGGCATCCCTGTCTTGTGCCAGTTTTCAAAGGGAATGCATCCAGGTTTTGCCCATTCAGTATGATATTGGCTGTTAGTTTGTCATAAATAGCTCTGATTATTTTGAGATATGTTCCATCAATACCGAATTTATTGAGAGTTTTTAGCATGAAGGGCTGTTGAATTTTGTCAAAGGCCTTTTCTGCATCTATTGAGATAACCATGTGGTTTCTGTCTTTGGTTCTGTTTATATGCTGGATTATGTTTATTGATTTGCGTATGTTGAACCAGCCTTGCATCCCAGGGATGAAGCCCACGTGATCATGGTGGATAAGCTTTTTGATGTGCTGCTGGATTCGGTTTGCCAGTATTTTATTGAGGATTTTTGCATCGATGTTCATCAGGGATATTGCTCTAAAATTCTCTTTTTTTGTTGTATCTCGGTCAGGCTTTGGTATCAGGATGACGCTGGCCTCGTAAAATGAGTTAGGGAGGATTCCCTGGTTTTCTACTGATTGGAATAGTTTCAGAAGGAATGGTACCAGCTCCTCTTTATACCGCTGGTAGAATTCAGCTGTGAATCCATCTGGTCCTGGACGTTTTTTGGTTGGTAGGCTGTTAATTATTGCCTCAATTTCAGGTCTATTCAGGGATTCAACTTCTTCCTGGTTTAGTCTTGGGAGAGTGTACGTGTCCAGGAAATTATCCATTTCTTCTAGGTTTTCTAGTTTATTTGCATAGAGGTGTTTATAGTATTCTCTGCTGGTAATTTGTATTTCTGTGGGGTCAGTGGTGGTATCCCTTTTATCATTTTTTATTGCATCTATTTGATTCCTCTCTTTTCTTCTTTATTAGTCTTGCTAGCGTTCTATCAATTTTGTTGATGTTTTCAAAAAACCAGCTCCTGGATTCATTGATTTTTTGGAAGGATTTTTGTGTCTCTATCTCCTTCAGTTCTGCTCTGATCTTAGGTATTTCTTGCCTTCTGCTAGCTTTTGAATGTGTTTGCTCTTGCTTCTCTAGTTCTTTTAATTGTGATGTTAGTGTGTCAATTTTAGATCTTTCCTGCTTTCTCTTGTGGGCATTTAGTGCTATAAATTTCCCTCTACACACTGCTCTAAATGTGTCCCAGAGATTCTGGTATGTTATATCTTTGTTCTCATTGGTTTCAAGGAAAATCTTTATTTCTGCCTTCATTTCATTATGTACCCAGTAGTCATTCAGGAGTAGGTTGTTCAGTTTCCATGTAGTTGAGCGGTTTTGATTGAGTTTCTTAGTCCTGAGTTCTAGTTTAATTGCAATGTGGTCTGAGAGACAGTTTGTTATAATTTCTGTTCTTGTACATTTGCTGAGGAGTGCTTTACTTCCAACTATGTGGTCAATTTTGGAATAAGTGTGATGTGGTGCTGAGAAGAATGTATATTCTGTTGATTTGGGCTGGAGAGTTCAGTAGATGTCTATTGGGTCCACTTGGTGCAGAGTTGAGTTCAATTCCTGGATATCCTTGTTGACTTTCTGTCTCATTGATCTGTTAAATTTGACAGTGGGGTGTTGAAGTCTCCCATAATTATTGCATGGGAGTCTAAGTCTCTTTGTAAGTCTCTAAGGACTTGCTTTGTGAATCTGGGTGCTCCTATATTGGGTATATATATATTTAGGACAGTTAGCTCTTCCTGATGAATTGATCCCTTTACCATTATGTAATGGCCTTCCTTGTCTCTTTTGATCTTTGATGGTTTAAAGTCTGTTTTATCAGAGACTAGGATTGCAACCCCTGCTTTTTTTTGTTTTCCATTTGCTTGGTAGATCTTCTTCCGTCCCTTTATTTTGAGCCTATGTGTGTCTCTGCATGTGAGATGGGTCTCCCGAATACAGCAAACTGATGGGTCTTGACTCTTTATCCAATTTGCCAGTCTGTGTCTTTTAATTGGACCATTTAGTCTATTTACATTTAAGGTTAATATTGTTATGTGTGAACTTGATCCTGTCATTATGATACCAGCTGGTTATTTTGCTCGCTAGTTGATGCAGTTTCTTCCTAGTATCAATGGACTTTACATTTTGACATGTTTTTGCAATGGCTGGTACTTGTTGTTTCTTTCCATGTTTAGTGCTTCCTTCAGGATCTCTTGTAGGGCAGACCTGGTGGTGACAAAATCTCTAAGCATTTGCTTGTCTGTAAAGGATTTTATTTCTTCTGCACTTGTGAAACTTAATTTGGCTGGATATGATATTCTGGGTTGAAAATTCTTTTCTTTAAGAATGTTGAATATTGGCCCCCACTCTCTTCTGGCTTGGAGAGTTTCTGCTGAGAGATCTGCTGTTAGTCTGATGGGCTTCCCTTTGTGTGTAACCCTACCTTTCTCTCTGGCTGCCCTTAACATTTTTTCCTTCATTTCAACTTTGGTGAATCTGACAATTATGTGTCTTAGAGTTGTTCTCGATGAGTATCTTTGTGGCATTCTCTGTATTTCCTGAATTTGGATGTTGGCCTGCCTTACTAGGTTGGGGAAGTTCTCCTGGATGATATCCTGCAGAGTGTTTTCCAACTTGCTTCCATTTTCCCCATCACTTTCAGGCACACCAATCAGACATAGATTTGGTCTTTTCACATAATCCCGTATTTCTTGGAGGCTTTGCTCTTTTCTTTTTACTCTTTTTTCTCCACACTTCTCTTCTCACTTCATTTCATTGATTTGATCTTCAATCGCTGATATTCTTTCTTCCAGTTGATCGAGTCGGTTACTGAAGCTTGTGCATTTGTCACATATTTCTCGTGTTGTGGTTTTCATCTCTATCAGTTCTTTTAAGGTCTTCTCTGCACTGATTATTCTAGTTATCCATTCTTCCATTCTTTTTTCAAGGTTTTTAGTTTTTTTGCGCTGGTTACGTAGTTCCTCCTTTAGCTCTGAGAAGTTTGATCAACTGAAACCGCCTTCTCTCAACTCGTTAAAGTCATTCTCTGTTCAGCTTTGTTCTGTTGCTGGTGATGAGCTGCGTTCCTTTGGCGGGGGGAGATGCGCTCTGATTTTTTGAATTTCCAGCTTTTCTGCACTGCTTTTTCCCCATCTTGTGGTTTTATCTGCCTTTGGTCTTTGATGATGGTGACGTAATGATGGAGTTTTGGTGTGGGTATCCTTTCTGTTCATTAGTTTTCCTTCTAACAGTCAGAACCCTCAGCTATAGGTCTGTTGGAATTTGCTTGAGGTCTACTCCAGACCCTGTTTGCCAAGGTATCAGCAGCGGAGGCTGCAGAAGATAGAATATTGCTGTACAGTGAGTGTTGCTGTCTGATTCTTGCTCTGGAAGCTTTTTCTCAGGGGTGTACCCTGCCGTGTGAGGTGTGAGGTGTCTGTCTGCACCTAGTGGGGGATGTCTCCCAGTTAGGCTACTTAGGGTTCAGGGACCCACTTGAGCAGGCAGTGCATCCGTTCTCAGATCTCAATCTCCATGCTGGGAGATCCACTGCTCTCTTCAAAGCTATCAGACAAGGGCATTTACCTCTGCCGAGGTTTCTGCTGCTTTTTGTTTAGTTATGCCCTGTCCCGAGAGGAGGAGTCTACAGAGGCAGGCCAGCCTCCTTGAGCTGAATTCGAGCTTCCCAGTGGCTTTGTTTACCCACTTAAGCTTCAGCAATGGCCGGCACCCCTCCCCCAGCCTCGCTGCGGCCTTACAGTTAGATCTCAGACTGCTGTGCTAGCAATGAGGGAGGCTCCGTGGGCGTGGGACCCTCCGGGCCAGCTGTGGGATACAATCTCCTGGTGTGCCATTTGCTAAAACCCTTTGTAAAGTGCAGTGTTAGGGTGGGAGTTACCCGATTTTCCAGGTGTTGTGTGTCTCAGTTTCCCTTGGCTAGGAAAAGAGATTCCCTTCCCGCTTGCATTTCCCAGGTGAGGTGATGCCTTGCCCTGCTTCAGCTCTCGCTGGTGGGGCTGCACCAGCTGACCAGCACCAATAGTCCAGCACTCCCCAGTGAGATGAACCCGGTACCTCAGTTGAAAATGCAGAAATCACTTGTCTTCTGTGTCGCTCGCACTTGGAGCTGGCATCTGGAGGTGTTCCTATTCGATCATCTTGGGCTCACCCTGGCCGAAATTATACATCTTTATCTTATCTAATCTTAATTATTTCCTTTCTTCTGCTTACTTTAATTTGTTCTTATTTTTCTGGATTTTTAGGACAGAAGCTGAGGTTAATGACATGAAATTTTTGTCCTTGTCAAATAGATATTTAGTGCTGTAAATTCTCCTGAAAATACTGCTTTAGCTACATTCCACAAATTTTAATATGTGTGTTTTCATTTTAATTCAGGTCAAAATACTTTCTAGTTTTCCTCTGGATTTTTTCTTTGATCTATGGATTATTTAGAAGTGTGTTGGGGCCAGGCACAGTGGCTCATGCCTGTAATCCCAGCACTTTGGGAGGCTCAGGTGTTGAGCTCAGGAGTTTGAGACCAGCCTGGACAATATAGCGAGACTCCATTTCTACAAAAAAATTAAAAGATATATCCAGGCATGGTGACATCTGCCGGTAGTCACAGCTACTCGTGAGGATCTCTTGAGCCTAGAAGATTGAGGCTGCAGTGAGCTGTGATTATGCTACTGCACTCCAGTCTGGGCAACAATGCAAGACTTTGTCTCAAAATAAATAGAGAGAGAGAGAGAGGTGTTAGTTTTCAAATACATTGATATTTTTTAGATACCTTTTCATTATTTGTTTGTAATTTATTTCCATTGTGTAAGAAAATATACTTTGTATGATTGAAATTCTCAAATTTAAATGAAACCTGTTTTTTAACTCAAATATAATCTATCTTGTACAGTGTTCTTGGTGCACCTTAAAAATATATATATTCTGTTACTGTTTGGTAAACGGCTCTTTATAAAATGCCATTAGTTAGGCCAAGTGAGCTGATAGTGTTATTTAGGTATTCAAATCTCTGACTATAATTAGGGATGTGTCTGTCTATTTATCCTCACAGTTCTATTAGTTTTGGCTTCATGTATTTTGAAAGTGCGCTGTGAGGTGCATAAACATTTAGAATTTTTAAACATTTTTAATGAGTTGAGGTCTTTATCATAATGTAATGACCCTATTTGTCCCTGGTAATATTTATTGCTCTGACATATAATTTGTCTGATATTAATTTAGCCACTCCAGATTTATTTTTATTAGTGTTGGTATGGCATTTAATTTTATTAGTGTTAGTTATTTTATTAGTTAATTATTTTACTTTTTATCTATTTATATCTGTACATTTAAGGTAGATTTCTTGAAGGCAGCATATAATTGGGTCTTGCCATTTATTGAATCAGGCAATTGTTGCCTTTATTTGGAGGTTCAGACTGTTCACATTTAATGTAATTATTGGGATAGTTTAGTTTACATTTACTACCTTACTATTTGATTTCTATTTCTATCAAAATTTGTCTCTTCTAATCTTTTTCTCTTTTCCTTTTCTCTGCCTTTCTTGGATTCACTTCATATTTTTGATCATTGATTTCATCTCCTTTTTTGGTTTATTAGCTATAACTCCTTGTTTTATTTTAGCCAATTCTTTCAGGTTTAGAGTTATATCTTTAACTTATACTAGCTAACTTGAAGTGATATTATGCCATTTATACCATATATAGTATAAGAACCTTACAACAGTTTCAACAATTCTAGCTGCGGTTATTTGGGTTAATAAAATAAACATTTATGTGTCTCCATATCAATTTTTCAACCCCAGAGAGGACTGTAAGTGGTCCTGTTTGGATTACATGCACATCCCTAAACAAACAACAGTGGACAAGGCATGAATGCTTTGGTCAGCCTGAATTCCTGCAGCAGCCCTTTCAGAACTTCATGAAGTTGGGAAGGAGTTCACCAAACTACATGAGAAAAGGAATGCAAAAGTGCACTGATTCAACAAAAACCGCAGTGATCAAAGGCTACTACAACCATACAGATCACAGAAAGAATTTACAGATTGACAGGTAGAGAATTCACATCGGTTTGCTATAAATTTCCAATATATCTTTCTAACAATACCAAACTTAGCCACACAAAGCAGGGGTAAATGAAGCTTTCTTTGTATGGTGCTTTTCTTCCCCTTGTGCTTTCCAGGGTACCCAGCTGTCAGTAACACTTCTTCACATCTGATACTTGTCAAGCTGGAAAAAAAAAAAAAAAAAAGCCAAATACTCTGCCACCCCTTTATATTTGACTTTTATTATCATTCCAGAAAACTTTTAGTAAGAATCTAAGCATTTCTATGTAAATTAGAGTTCCTCAACCTTAGCACTATTGACCTTTTGGACTAGATAATTTTTTGTATTGAGTGGCTTCCCTATGCATCATAGGATGTTTTGCAGCATCCCTGAGCTCTGCCCACTAGATGTCAGTAACACACCCTCCTCCACAGTTGTGAAAAGCAAAAATTCCTCCAGATAATGTCAAATGTCATATTGGGGAGCAAAATTACTCCTTATTGAGAATCACTGATTTAAGGGAATGTTTACAAACATCAAGATCTACAGCTTCTTGACCACAAATTGACATCAGCTCATGGGGAGGAAGCAGACTTAGCATCAGATGCCAATGAACTTTTGTTCCATATACTAGCAAGCCCATATCTCCTCAAAACATAGTGTCTGTTGTTTACCACTGAAGACTTAGGTCCCAGCCTCTGGAAAAACAATGCTCTAATATCACAACCACAACAAATGCTAAAAGAATAGGTGAATGGATGAATAAATTGATGGATGGATGAATGAGTGAAAATTTTAAAATCTGGATGATTATTCACTCTGTTGCTCTTAGGAAAGGAATGACATGGGCTAATGTATGTATGAGAAAATGGGATATTTTACTATTTTACTTGAAAATTTCTATATTGGAATTTTGTCATTTTAATTTTTATAATTTAGAAAATTTAAAAGGATATGTTTTTACAAGCACTTGAAAATAAAATCAAGCATTTTCTCCTTGAGAACGTTTTTAAAAATCTGCTTGTTTTCCTTAGAGGCATCAACTAGTATTTGTTGAGCATCTTTTATTGTTGAACTAGGGGCTTTTCTAGGCAGCTGGGATGCAACAAGACAGAGAAAGTTCCTGTTCTTACACAGCTTACATACCTTTTTTGATACAAAATATTATAGATATATATGGAGTTCATGTGAGTATTTCTTACATGCATAGAATGTGTATTCATCAAGTCAGAGTATTTGCAGGATCCATTACCTTGAGTATTTATCATTCCTATGTGTTGGTAACATTTCAATTCTTCTCTTCTCGCTACTTTATAATATAAAATATATTGTTGCTACTATAGTCACCCTACTCTACTATCGAATCTTGGAACCTATTTTTTTTTTATTATTATTATACTTTAAGTTCTAGGGTACCTGTGCACAATGTGCGGGTTTGTTACATATGTATATCTGTGCCATGTTGGTGTGCTGCACCCATCAACTCGTCAGCACCCATCAACTCGTCATTTACATCATGTATAACTCCCAATGCCATCCCTCCCCCGCCCCCTTCCCCATAATAGGCCCCGGTGTGTGATGTTCCCCTTCCCGAGTCCAAGTGATCTCATTGTTCAATTCCCACCTATGAGGGAGAACATTCAGTGTTTGGTTTTCTGTTCTTGCGATAGTTTGCTGAGAATGATGGTTTCCAACTGCATCCATGTCTCTACAAAGGACACAAACTCACCCTTTTTCATGGCTGCATAGTATTCCATGGTGTATATGTGCCACATTTTCTTAATCCAGTCTGTCACTGATGGACATTTGGGTTGATTCCAAGTCTTTGCTATTGTGATTAGTGCCGCAATAAACATACGTGTGCCTGTGTCTTTAGAGCAGCATGACTTCTAATCCTTTGGGTATATCCCCAGTAATGGGATGGCTGGATCAAATGGTATTTCTAGTTCTAGATCCTTGAGGAATCGCCACAGTGTTTTCCACAATGGTTGAACTAGTTTACAATCCCACCAACAGTGGAAAAGTGTTCCTATTTCTCCACATCCTCTCCAGCACCTGTTGTTTCCTGACTTTTTAATGATTGCCATTCTAACTGGTGTGAGATGGTATCTCATTGTGGTTTTGATTTGCATTTCTCTGATGGCCAGTGATGACGAACATTTTTTCATGTGTCTGTTGGCTGTATGCATGTCTTCTTTTGAGAACTGTCTGTTTATATCCTTTGCCCACTTTTTGATGGGGTTGTTTGTTTTTTTCTTGTAAATTTGTTTGAGTTCTTTGTAGGTTCTGGATATTAGCCCTTTGTCTGATGAGTAGATTGCAAAAATTTTCTCCCATTCTGTAGGTTGCCTGTTCACTCTGATGGGAGTTTCTTTTGCTGTGCAGAAGCTCTTTAGTTTAATTAGATCCCATTTGTCAATTTTGGCTTTTGTTGCCGTTGCTTTTGGTGTTTTAGACATGAAGTCCTTGCCCATGCCCATGTCCTGAATGGTATTATCTAGGTTTTCTTCTAGGGTTTTTATGGTATTAGGTCTAACATTTAAGTCTCTAATCCATCTTGAATTAATTTTTGTATAAGGAGTAAGGAAAGGATCCAGTTTCAGCTTTCTACTTATGGCTAGCCAATTTTCCCAGCACCATTTATTAAATAGGGAATCCTTTCCCCATTTCTTGTTTTTGTCAGGTTTGTCAAAGATGTGTGGTATTATTTCTGAGGACTCTGTTCTGTTCCATTGGTCTATAGCTCTGTTTTGGTACCAGTACCGTGCTGTTTTGGTTACTGTAGCCTTGTAGTATAGTTTGAAGTCAGGTAGCGTGATCCCTCCAGCTTTGTTCTTTTGACTTAGGATTGTCTTGGCAATGTGGGCACTTTTAGGTTCCGTATGAACTTTAAAGCAGTTTTTTTCCAATTCTGTGACATTGGTAGCTTGATGGGAATGGCATTGAATCTATAAATTACCTTGGGCAGTATGGCCATTTTCACGATATTGATTCTTCCTAGCCATGAGCATGGTATGTTCTTCAATTTGTTTGTGTCCTCTTTTATTTCACTGAGCAGTGGTTTGTAGTTCTCCTTGAAGAGGTCCTTTACATCCCTTGTAAGTTGGATTCCTAGGTATTTTATTCACTTTGAAGCAATTGTGAATGGAAGTTCATTCATGATTTGGCACCCTGTTTGTCTGTTACTGGTGTATAAGAATGCTCGTGATTTTTGCACATTAATTTTATATTC
>NW_020260891.1:0-3785 GCF_003255815.1 Theropithecus gelada
AATAACCTTGGGCAGTATGGCCATTTTCACGATATTGATTCTTCCTAACCATGAGCATGGTATGTTCTTCCATTTGTTTGTGTCCTCTTTTATTTCACTGAGCAGTTGTTGGGGTCCGTGCCGGGGGTGGTGGAGAATGAAAGAACACACAAAAGACAAAGAGACACAGAGAACATGGTGGCCGCACTCAGAGCCTCTGCCTCACTTTATTTATACCCCATAAACCCCAGGTCAGCAGAAAGAATGCAATGCAAAACAAACTTTCTTTTCCCAGATGTAACCTTCTACTCAGTTCCTTGTTTCTATGCTCTTCCTTATCTGCCCACGTTCTTGGCGCCTACGGGAGTTCATTAAAAGTTGAATTGGAGATACTGTCCTTGAGCCCTATCTATTCTCAGCATACTGTTTTCAAAGGCCCCTGCATTTCCCCCTTTTTGTTTTTGTTTTGCCTCAATCCTAGAAAGATAGCCCATATTTGTTCCTGTGTTTTCTTTTGTTTTTGGAGGCGACGGAGGGAGCATCGAATCGCCAAAAGAAGTATACCCAATTCAAGTGCCCAAAGCAATATACTTGCAGAGATTGTAGAAATCCATGTTTTCATCTGGGTCCATGGGTTAAAGGCAGCAAGGCGCTGACCCAGCTCTGCAGGGTTACGGTTCCAGACAACACATGTAATTGTTGTCAAAATGCTTCGGAAATGTTCTGAATGAGCTCTTGGATGTCCAAACTAATATTTTTATGGCCTACTAATAATTTTCGGATTACAGTCCAATTTTGAGAGATGTTAAAAGGTACAGGCGTTACACAAAATTGAGTGGAGTTCCAATCACATTGTAATGTCATCCGAGTACTGAGTACAGTGAGCTGATCTCCAAGCCATGTCAATGCTTGCTCCATGTTGTCCAATCTTTCAGCAAGTTGAGAGTCAATGTTTCGTTGTTGAAGCCATAACCAGTGAGATTGTTCGTGCCATTGCTGCATAAATTCAGCATTTTGTATGCTTTGATGAAGAGCGAGTCCTGCTACGGTCGCAGTGGAGGAGGCGATGGCAACAAGACTCATCACTGAGGCAATTATAAGTCCAAGGGCACGGCGGGTTCGCTGAAGAGAAATCCAAATATAAGTTTCAAGAGGTGATGCCCCCCACGGTCACGTAAGGTTAACAGGTAGCCAAATTTCCTTATGAGCCCTGAGGATATAAATATCCCCAGTAAAGTTGTGCCACCAGGAATGATTGAGGCAAGACAAAAATGTACACGTATCTGTACAATTAACAATCCCCGTATCATTATCCCATGTCAAATTCCCTGCTAATAATAGGTAGGGCTGGGGGGCGGAGCAAGATGGCCGAATAGGAGCAGCTCCAGTCTTCAACTCCCAGCGCCAGCGACACAGAAGACCGGTGATTTCGGCATTTTCAACTGAGGTACTGGGTTCATCTCACTGGGGAGTGCTGGACGATCGGTACTGGTCAGCTGCTGCAGCCCGACCAGCGAGAGCTGAAGCAGGGCGAGGCATTGCCTCACCTGAGAAGCGCAAGGGGGAAGGGAATCCCTTTTCCTAGCCAGGGGAACTGAGACACACAACACCTGGAGAATCGGGTAACTCCCACCCCAATACTGCGCTTTGAGCAAACAGGCACACCAGGAGATCATATCCCACACCTGGCCGGGAGGGTCCCACACCCACGGAGCCTCCCTCATTGCTATTACAGCAGTCTGTGATCTACCGGCAAGGCAGCAGCGAGGCTGGGGGAGGGGCGCCCGCCATTGCTGAGGCTTAAGTAGGTAAACAAAGCTGCTGGGAAGCTCGAACTGGGTGGAGCTCACAGCAGCTCAAGGAAACCTGCCTGTCTCTGTAGACTCCACCTCTGGGGGCAGGGCACAGAAAACAATAACAAAGCAGCAGACACCTCTGCAGACGCAAACGACTCTGTCTGACAGCTTTGAAGAGAGCAGTGGATCTCCCAACACGGAGGTTGAGATCTGAGAAGGGACAGACTCCCTGCTCAAGCGGGTCCCTGACCCCTGAGTAGCCTAACTGGGAGACATCCCCCACTAGGGGCAGTCTGACACCCCACACCTCACAGGGTGGAGTACACCCCTGAGAGGAAGCTTCCAAAGCAAGAATCAGACAGGTACACTTGCTGTTCAGAAATATTCTATCTTCTGCAGCCTCTGCTGCTGTTACCCAGGCAAACAGGGTCTGGAGTGGACCTCAAGCAATCTCCAACAGACCTACAGCTGAGGGTCCTGACTGTTAGAAGGAAAACTATCAAACAGGAAGGACACCTACACCAAAACCCCATCAGTACATCACCATCATCAAAGACCAGAGGCAGATAAAACCACAAAGATGGGGAAAAAGCAGGGCAGAAAAGCTGGAAATTCAAAAAACAAGAGCGCATCTCCCCCGGCAAAGGAGCGCAGCTCATCGCCAGCAACGGATCAAAGCTGGACGGAGAATGACTTTGACGAGATGAGAGAAGAAGGCTTCAGTCCATCAAATTTCTCAGAGCTAAAGGAGGAATTACGTACCCAGCGCAAAGAAACTAAAAATCTTGAAAAAAAAGTGGAAGAATTGACGGCTAGACTAATTAATGCAGAGAAGGTCATAAACGAAATGAAAGAGATGAAAACCATGACACGAGAAATACGTGACAAATGCACAAGCTTCAGTAACCGACTCAATCAACTGGAAGAAAGAGTATCAGCAATTGAGGATCAAATGAATGAAATGAAGCGAGAAGAGACACCAAAAGAAAAAAGAAGAAAAAGAAATGAACAAAGCCTGCAAGAAGTATGGGATTATGTAAAAAGACCAAATCTACGTCTGATTGGGGTGCCTGAAAGTGAGGGGGAAAATGGAACCAAGTTGGAAAACACTCTTCAGGATATCATCCAGGAGAACTTCCCCAACCTAGTAGGGCAGGCCAACATTCAAATCCAGGAAATACAGAGAACGCCACAAAGATACTCCTCGAGAAGAGCAACTCCAAGACACATAATTGCCAGATTCACCAAAGTTGAAATGAAGGAAAAAATCTTAAGGGCAGCCAGAGAGAAAGGTCGGGTTACCCACAAAGGGAAGCCCATCAGACTCACAGCAGATCTCTCGGCAGAAACTCTCCAAGCCAGAAGAGAGTGGGGGCCAATGTTCAACATTCTTAAAGAAAAGAATTTTAAACCCAGAATTTCATATCCAGCCAAACTAAGTTTCATAAATGAAGGAGAAATAAAATCCTTTACAGATAAGCAAATGCTTAGAGATTTTGTCACCACTAGGCCTGCCTTACAAGAGACCCTGAAGGAAGCACTCAACATGGAAAGGAACAACCGGTACCAGCCATCTCAAAAACATGCCAAAATGTAAAGACCATCGAGGCTAGGAATTAACTGCATCAACTAATGAGCAAAATAACCAGTTAATATCATAATGGCAGGATCAAGTTCACACATAACAATCTTAACCTTAAATGTAAATGGACTAAATGCTCCAATTAAGAGACACAGACTGGCAAACTGGATAAAGAGTCAAGACCCATCAGTCTGCTGTATTCAGGAGACCCATCTCACACGCAGAGACATACATAGGCTCAAAATAAAGGGATGGAGGAAGATTTACCAAGCAAATGGAGAACAAAAAAAAGTGGGGGTTGCAATACTAGTCTCTGATAAAACAGACTTTAAACCATCAAAGATCAAAAGAGACAAAGAAGGCCATTACATAATGGTAAAGGGATCAATTCAACAGGAAGAGCTAACTATCCTAAATATATATGCACC
>NW_020260892.1:0-3785 GCF_003255815.1 Theropithecus gelada
AATGAAATCTGGAAAGAAGCTTTCTGAGAAACTGCTTAGTGTTCTGTTAATTCCTCTCACAGAGTTACAGCTTTACCCTCAAGAAGCCGTACTTTAAGCCTTTTCTTGTTGAATTTGCAAAGTGATATTTCGATGCCCATAGAGGGCTAAGGTGAAAAAGAAAATATCCTCAGAGAAAAATTGCAAAGAAGCTTTCTGATATACTGATTAGTGTTCTGTTAATTCATCTCACAGAGTTACAGCTTTCCCCTCAAGAAGCCTTTCGCTAAGCCTGTTCTTGTTGAGTTTGCAAAGTGATATTTGGAAGCCCATAGGGGGCTATAGTGAAAAAGAAATATCCTCAGAGAAAAACTGGAAAGAAGCTTTGTGGGAAACTGCTTAGTGTTCTGTTAATTCATCTCACAGAGTTACAGCTTTCCCCTCAAGAAGCTGTTCCCTAAGCCTGTTCTTCAGGAATTTGCAAAGTGATATTTGGAAGCCCATAGAGGGCTATGGTGAACATAAACTATCCTCAGAGAAAAACCGGAAAGAAGCTTTTTGAGAAACTGCTTTGTGATGTGTGACTTCCACTCACAGAGTTAGATCTGTATTTCGTGGATCTGTTTGCTACCCTTATTTCTGTGGAATCTGAGAACAGATATTTCGGATCCCTATGAAGACTATAGGGCCAAAGGAAATATCCTCCGATAACAAAGAGAAAGAAGCTTTCNGAAAGAAGCTTTCTGAGAAACTTCTTTGTGTTCTGTGAAATCATCTCACAGAGTTACAGCTTTCCCCTCAAGAAGCCTTTCGCTGAGACAGTTCTTGTGGAATTGGCAAAGTGATATTTGGAAGCCTATAGGGGGCTATGGTGAAAAAGAAAATATCCTCAGAGAAAAACTGGAAGGAACCTTTCTGAGAAACTGCTTAGTGTTCTGTTAATTCATCTCACAGGGTTACAGCTTTCCCCTCAAGAAGCCGTTCGCTAAGCCTGTTGTTGTGGAATTTTGACAGTGATATTTGGAAGCCCATAGAGGGCTATGGTGAAAAAGAAAATATCCTCAGAGAAAAACTGGAAAGAAACTTTCTGAGAAACTGCTTTGGGATGTGTGACTTACACTCACAGAGTGACACCTGTATTTCGTGGATCTGTTTGCTAGCCTTACTTCTGTGGAATCTGAGAACTGATACTTCGGATCCCTTTGAAGACTCTAGGGCCAAAGGAAATATCCTTCCATAACAAAGAGAAAGAAGCTTTCTGAGAAACTTCTTTGTGTTCTGTGAAATCATCTCACAGAGTTACAGCTTTGCCCTCAAGAATCCTTTACCTAAGCCTGTTCTTGTGGAATTTGCAAAGTGATATTTCGATGCCCATTGAGGGCTACGGTGAAAAAGGAAATATCCTCAGATGAAATCTGGAAAAAAGCTTTCTGAGAAACTGCTTAGTATTCTGTTATTTAGTCTCATAGAGTTACAGCTTTCCCATCAAGAAGCCGTTCGCTAAGCCTGTTCTTGAGGAATTTGCAAAGTGATATTTGGAAGCCCATAGAGGGCTATGGTGAACAGAAAATATTCTCAGAAAAAAACAGGAAAGAAGCTTTCTGAGAAACTACTTTGTGATGTGTGACTTCCACTCACAGAGTTAGATCTGTATTTCGTGGATCTGTTTGCTAGCCTTATTTCTGTGGAATCTGAGAACTGATTTTTCGGATCCCTTTGAAGACTATAGGGACAAAGGAATTATCCTCCGATAACATAGAGAAAGAAGCTTTCTGAGAAACTTCTTTGTGTTCAGGGAAATCATCTCAAAGAGATACAGCTTTGCCCTCAAGAGGACTTTCGCTGAGACAGTTCTTGTGGAATTTGCAAAGTGATATTTGGAAGCCCATAGAGGGATATGGTGAAAAAGAAAATATCCTCAGAGAAAAAACTTAAAGAAGCTTTCTGAGAAACTTCTTTGTGTTCTGTGAAATCATCTCACAGAGATACAGCTTTCCCCTAAAGGAGCCTTTCGATAAGACAGTTCTGGTGGAATTTGCAAAGTGATATTTGGAAGCTCATTAAGGGCTATGGTGAAAAAGGAAATATCCTCAGATGAAATCTGTAAAGAAGCTTTCTGAGAATCTGCTTAGTGTTCTGTTAATTCATCAAACAGAGTTACAGCTTTCCCCTCAAGAAGCCGCTCGCTAAGCCCGTGCTTGTGGAAATCGCAAAGTGATATTTGGAAGCCCTTAGAGGGCTATGGTGAAAAAGAAAATATCCTCAGAGTAAAACTGGAAAGAAGCTTTCTGAGAAACTGCTTTGTGATGTGTGACTTCCACTCACAGAGTTACATCTGTATTTCGTGGATCTCTTTGCTAGCCTTATTTCTGTGGAATCTGAGACACATATTTCGGATCCCTTTGAAGACTATAGGGCCAAAGGAAATATCCACCGATTAGAAAGAGAAAGCAGCTTTCTGAGAATCCTCTTTGTGTTCTGTGAAATCATCTCACAGAGTTACAGCTTTCCCCTCAAGAAGCCTTTCGCTAAGACTGTTCTTGTGGAATTTGCAACATGATTTTTGGAAGCCCTTAGAGGGCTATGGTGAAACAGGAAATACCCTCAGATGAAATCTGGAAAGAAGCTTTCTGAGAAACTGCTTAGTGTTCTGTTAATTCATCACACAGAGTTACAGCATTCCCCTCAAGAAACCGCTCGCTAAGCCGGTTCTTGTGGAATTCGCAAAGTGATATTTGAAATCACATAGAGGGCTATGGTGAAAAGGAAAATATCCTCAGAGAAAAACTGGAAAGAAGCTTTCTGAGAAACTGCTTTGTGATGTGTCACTTCCACTCACGGAGTTACATCTGTATTTCGTGGATCTCTTTGCTAGCCTTATTTCTGTGGAATCTGAGAACAGATATTTCGGATCCTTTTGAAGACTATAGGGCCAAAGGAAATCTACTCCGATAACAAAGAGGAAGAAGCTTTCTGAGAAACTTCTTTGTGTTCTGTGAAATCATCTCACAGAATTACAGTTTTCCTTCAAGAAGCGTTTCGATAACACAGTTCTTGTGGAATTGGCAAAGTGATATTTGGAAGCCCAAATAGGGCTATGGTGAACAAGGAAATATCCTCAGATGAAATCTGGAAAGGAGCTTTCTGAGAAACTGCTTAGTGTTCTGTGAATTCATCTCACAGTGTTAAAACTTTCCTCTCAAGAAGCCGCTCGCTAAGCCTGTTCTTGTGGAATTCGCAAAGTGATATTTGAAAGCCCATAGAGGGCTGTGGTGAAAAAGAAAATATTCTCAGATGAAATCTGTAAAGAAGCTTTCTGAGAAACTGCTTTGTGATGTGTGACTTCCACTCACAGATTTACATCTGTATTTCGTGGATCTCTTTGCTGGCCTTATTTCTGTGGAATCTGAGAATAGATATTTCGGATCCCTTTGAAGACTATAGGGCCAAAGGAAATATCCTCCGACAACAAAGAGAAAGAAGGTTTCTGAGAAACTTCTTTGTGTTCTGTGAAATCATTTCATAGAGTTACAGCTTTCCCATCAAGAAGCCATTCGCAGTGACAGTTCTTGTGAATTCGCAAAGTGATCTTTGCAAGCCCCTAGAGAGCTATGGTGAAAAATAAAATATCCTCAGAGAAAAACTGGAAAGAAGGTTTCTGAGATACTGCTTTGTGATGTGTGACTTCCACTCACAGAATTACATCTGTATTTCGTGGATCTCTTTCCTAGCCTTATTTCTGTGGAATCTGAGAGCAGATATTTCGGATCCCTTTGAAGACTATAGGGCCAAAGGAAATATCCTCC
>NW_020260893.1:0-3783 GCF_003255815.1 Theropithecus gelada
TTTCGTGGATCTCTTTGCTAGCCTCATTTCTGTGGAATCTGAGAACACATATTTCGAATCCCTATGAGGACTATAGGGCCAAAGGAAATATCCTCCGATAACAAAGAGAAAGAAGCTTTCTGAGAAACTTCTTTGTGTTCTGTGAAATCATCTCACAGAATTACACCTTTCCCCTCAAGAAGCCTTTCGTTTAGACAGTTCTTGTGTAATTGGCAAAGTGATATCTGGAAGCCAATAGAGGGCTATGGTGAAAAAGGGAATATCCTCAGATGAAATCTGGAAAGAAGCTTTCTGAGAAACTGCTTTGTGTTCTGTTAATTCATCTCACAGAGTTACATCTGTATTTCGAGGATCTCTTTGCTAGCCTTATTTCTGTGGAATCTGAGAACAGATGTTTCGAATCCCTATGAAGACTACAGGGCCAAAGGAAATATCCTCCGTTAACAAAGAGAAAGAAGCTTTCTGAGAAACTTCTTTGCGTTCTGTGAAATCATCTCACAGAGTTACAGCCTACCCCTCACGAAGCCTTTCGCTAAGACAGTTCTTGTCGAACTGGCAAAGTGATATTTAGAAGCCCATAGAGGACTATGGTGAAGAAGGAAATATCCTCCAATGAAACCTGGAAAGAAGGTTTCTGAGAAACTGCTTAGTGTTCTGTTAATTCATCTCACAGAGTTACATCTGTATTTCGTGGATCTCTTTGCTAACCATATTTCTGTGGAATCTGAGAACAGATATTTCGGATCCTTTGAAGACTATAGGGCCAAAGGAAATATCCTCCGATAACAAAGAGAAAGAAGCTTTCTGAGAAACTTCTTCGGGTTCTGTGAAATCATCTCACAGATTTACAGCTTTCCCCTCAAGAAGCCTTTCGCTAGGAGAGTTCTTGTGGAATTCGCAAAGTGATATCTGGAAGCCCATAAAGGGCTATGGTGAAAATGGAAATATCCTCACATGAAATCTGGAAAGAAGCTTTCTGAGAAACTGCTTAGGGTTCTGTTAATTAATCTCACAGGGTTACATCTGTCTTTCCTGGATCTCATTGCTAGCCTTATTTCTGTGTAATCTGAGAACACATTTTTTGAATCCCTATGAAGACTATAGACCCAAAGGAAGTATCCTCCGATAACAAAGAGAAAGAAGCTTTCTGAGAAACCTCTTCGGGTTCTGTGAAATCATCTCACAGAGTTACAGCTTTCCCCTCAAGAAGCCTTTCCCTAAGAGAGTACTTGTGGAATTCGCAAAGTGATATCTGGAAGCCCATAGAGGGCTATCTTGAAAAACGAAATATCCTCAGATGAAATCGGGAAAGAAGCTTTCTGAGAAACTGCTTAGTGTTCTGTTAGTTCATCTCACAGAGTTACATCTGTATTTCGTGGAACTCTTTACTAGCCTTTTTTCTGTGGAACTTGAGAACAGATATTTTGAATCCCTACGAAGACAATAGGGCCAAAGGAAATATCCTCCGATAACAAAGAGAAAGAAGCTTTCTGAGAAACTTCTTTGTGTTCTGTGAAATCATCTCACAGAGTTACACCATTCCCCTCAAGAAGCCTTTCGCTAAGAGAGTTCTTGTGGAATTCGCAAAGTGATATCTGGAAGCCCATAGAGTGCTATGGTGAAAAAGGAAATATCCTCCGATGAAACCTGGAAAGAAGCTTTCTGAGAAACGGCTTAGTGTTCTGTTAATTCATCTCACAGATTTACATCTGTATTTCGTGGATGTCTTTGCTAGCCTTATTTCTGTGGAATATGAGAACACATATTTCGAATCCCTATGAGGATTATAGGGCCAAAGGAAGTATCCTCCGATAACAAAGAGAAAGAAGCTTTCTGAGAAACTTCTTTGGGTTCTTGTAAAGTCTTCTCACAGAGTTACAGCTTTCCTCTCAGGAAGCCTTTCGCTAAGACAGTTCTTGTGGAATTGGCAAATTGATATTTGGAAGCCCATAGAGGGCTATGGTGAAAAAGGAAATAATCTCAGATGAAATGTGGAAAGAAGCTTTCTGAGAAACTGCTTAGTGTTCTGTTAATTCATCTCACAGAGTTATATCTGTATTTCGTAGATCTCTTTGATAGCCTTCTTTCTGTGGAATCTGAGAACAGATATTTCGGATCCATTTGAAGACTATAGGGCCATAGGAAATATCCTCCCATAACAAAGAGAAAGAAGCTTTCTGAGAAACTTCCTTGTGTTCTGTGAAATCATCTCACAGAGTTACAGCTTTCCCCTCAAGAAGCCTTTCGCTAAGACAGTTCCTATGGAATTGGCAAAGTGATATTTGGAAGCCCATAGAGGGCTATGGTGAAAAAGGAAATATCCTCCGATGAAATCTGGAAAGAAACTATCTGAGAAACTGCTTAGTGTTCTGTTAAGTCATCTCATAGATTTACATCTGTATTTCCTGGATCTCTTTGCTAGCCTTCTTTCTTTGGAATCTGAGAACAGATATTTCGGATCCCTGTGAAGACTATAGGGCCAAAGGAAATATCCTCCGATAAAAAAGAGAAAGAAGCTTTCTGAAAAACTTCTTTGTGTTCTGTGAAATCATCTCACAGAGTTACAGCTTTCCCTTCAAGAAGCCTTTCGCTAAGACAGTTCTTGTGGAATTGGCAAAGTGATATGTGGAAGCCCATTGAGGGCTATGGTGAAAAGAAATATCCTCAGATGAAATCTGGAAAGAAGGTTTCTGAGAAACTGCTCTGTGATGTGTGACTTCTACTCACTGAGTTACATCTGTATTTCGTGTATCTCTTTGCTGGCCTTATTTCTGTGGAATCTGAGAACAGATATTTCGGATCCCTTTGAAGACTATAGGGCCAAAGGAAATATCCTCCGATAACAAAGAGAAAGAAGCTTTCTGAGAAACTTCTTTGTGTTCTGTGAAATCATCTGAGAGAGTTACATCTTTCCCCTCAAGAAGCCTTTCGCAAAGACAGTTCTTGTGGAATTGGCAAAGTGATATTTGGAAGCCCAAAGAGGGCTATAGTGAAAAAGGAAATATCCTCAGATGAAATCTGGAAAGAAGCTTTCTGAGAAACTGCTCTGTGATGTGTGACTTCTACCCACAGAGTTACCTCTGTATTTCGTGGATCTCTTGGCTAGCCTTCTTTCTGTGGAATCAGACAACAGATATTTCGGATCCCTTTGAAGACTATAGGGCCAAAGGAAATATCCTCCTATAACAAAGAGAAAGAAGCTTTCTGAGAAACTTCTTTGTGTTCTGTAACGTCCTCTCACAGACTTACAGCTTTCCTCTCAGGAAGCCTTTCGATAAGACAGTTCTTGTGGAATTGGCAAAGAGATATTTGCAAGCCCGTAGAGGGCTATGATGAAAAAGGAAATATCCACAGATGAAATCTGGAAAGAAGCTTTCTGAGAAACTGCTTAGTGTTCTGTTAATTCATCTCACAGACTTACATCTGTATTTCGTGGATCTCTTTGCTAGCCTTATTTCTGTGGAATCTGAGAACAGATATTTCGGATCCCTTTGAAGACTATAGGGCCAAAGGAAATATCCTCTGATAACAAAGAGAAGGAAGCTTTCTGAGAAACTGCTCTGTGATGTGTGACTTCTACTCACAGATTTACATCTGTATTTCGTGGATCTCTTTGGTAGCCTCATTTCTGTGGAATCTCAGAACAGATATTTCGGATCCCTTTGAACGCTGTAGGAACAAAGGAAATATCCTCCGATAACAAAGAGAATGAAGCTTTCTGAGAAACTTCTTTGTTTTCTGTGAAATCATCTCACAGAGTTACAGCTTTCCCCTCAAGAAGCC
>NW_020260894.1:0-3784 GCF_003255815.1 Theropithecus gelada
TCTCAGATTCCACAGAAATAAGGCTAGCAAAGAGATCCACGAAATACAGATGTCACTCTGTGAGATGAATTAACAGAACACTAAGCAGTTTCTCAGAAAGCTTCTTTCGAGATTTCATCTGAGGATATTTCCTTTTTCAGCGTATCCCTCTATGGGCTTCCAAATACCACTTTGCCAATTCCACAAGAACTGTCTTAAGGAAAGGCTTCTTGAGGGGAAAGCTGTAACTCTGAGAGATGATTTCACAGAATACAAGAAGTTTCTTAGAAAGCTTCTTTTCTTTGTTATCGGAGGATATTTCCTTTCGCCCTATAGTCTTCAAAAGGATCTGAAATATCTGTTCTCGGGTTCCACAGAAATAAGGCTAGCAAAGAGATCCACGAAATACAGATGTAACTCTGTGAGATGAATTAACAGAACACTAAGCAGTTTCTCAGAAAGCTTCTTTCCAGATTTCATCTGAGGATATTTCCTTTTTCATCATAGCCCTCTATGGGCTTCCAAATAGCACTTTGCCAATTCCACAACAACTGTCTTAGCGAAAGGGTTCTTGAGGGGAAAGCTGTATCTCTGTGAGATGATTTCACAGAACACAAAGAAGTTTCCTAGAAAGCTTCTTTCTCTTTGTTATCGGAGGATATTTCCTTTGGCCCTATAGTCTTCAAAGGGATCCGAAATATCTGTTCTCAGATTCCACAGAAATAAGGCCAGCCAAGAGATCCAAGAAATACAGATGTAACTCTGTGAGATGAATTAACAGAACACTAAGCAGTTTCTCAGAAAGCTTCTTTCCAGATTTCATCTGAGGATATTTCCTTTTTCACCGTAGCCCTCTACGGGCTTCCAAATATCACTTTGCCAATTCCAGAAGAACTGCCTTTGCGAAAGGCTTCTTGAGGGGAAAGCTGTAACTCTGTGAGATGGTTTCACAGAACACAAAGAAGTTTCTCAGAAAGCTTCTTTCTCTTTGTAATGGAGGATATTTACTTTGGCGGTATAGTCTTCAAAGGGATCCGAAATATCTGTTCTCAGATTCCACAGAATAAGGCTAGCAAAGAGATCCACGAAATACAGATGTAACTCTGTGNAGCCCTCTACGGGCTTCCAAATATCACTTTGCCAATTCCAGAAGAACTGCCTTTGCGAAAGGCTTCTTGAGGGGAAAGCTGTAACTCTGTGAGATGGTTTCACAGAACACAAAGAAGTTTCTCAGAAAGCTTCTTTCTCTTTGTAATGGAGGATATTTACTTTGGCGGTATAGTCTTCAAAGGGATCCGAAATATCTGTTCTCAGATTCCACAGAAATAAGGCTAGCAAAGAGATCCATGAAAGAGAGATGTAACTCTGTGAGATGAATTAACAGAACACTAAGCAGTTTCTCAGAAAGCTTCTTTCCAGATTTCATCTGAGGATATTTCCTTTTTCACCATAGCCCTCTATGGGCTTCCAAATAGCACTTTGAAAATTCCACAACAACTGTATTAGCGAAAGGCTTCTTGAGCGGAAAGCTGTAACTGTGTGAGATCATTTCACAGAACACAAAGAAGTTTCCCAGAAAGCTTCTTTCTCTTTGTTATCGGAGGATATTTACTTTGGCCCTATAGTCTTCAAAGGGATCCGAAATATCTGTTCTCAGATTCCACAGAAATAAGGCTAGCAAAGAGATCCACGAAATACACATGTAACTCTGTGAGATGAATTAACAGAACACTAAGCAGTTTCTCAGAAAGCTTCTTTTCAGATTTCATCTGAGGATATTTCCTTTTTCACCATAGCCCTCTATGGGCTTCCCAATATCACTTTGCCAATACCACAAGAACTGTCTTAGGGAAACGCTTCTTGAGGGGAAAGCTGTAACTCTGTGAGATGATTTCACAGAACACAAAGATGTTTCTCAGACAGCTTCTTTCTCTTGGTTATGGGAGGATATTTCCTTTGGGCCTGTAGTCTTCAAAGGGATCCGAAATATCTTTTCTCATATTCCACAGAAATAAGGCTATCCAAGAGATCCACGAAACAGAGATGTAACTCCGTGAGATGAATTAACAGAACACTAAGCAGTTTCTCAGAAAGCTTCTTTCCAGATTTCATCTGAGGATATTTCCTTTTTCACCCTAGCCCTCTATGGGCTTCCAAATATCACTTTGCCAATTCCACAAGAACTGTCTTACCGAAAGGCTTCTTGAGGGGAAAGCTGTAACTCTGTGAGAGGATTTCACAGAACACAAAGAAGTTGCTCAGAAAGCTTCTTTCCCTTTGTTATCGGAGGATATTTCCTTTGGCCCTATAGTCTTCAAAGGGATTCGAAATATCTGAACTCAGATTCCACAGAAATAAGGCTAGCAAAGAGATCCACGAAACAGAGATGTAACTCTGTGAGATGAATTAACAGAACACTAATCGCTTTCTCAGAAAGCTTCTTTCCAGATTTCATCTGAGGATATTCCCTTTTTCAGCCCTGCCCTATACAGGCTTCCAAATATCACTTTGCCAATTCCACAAGAAATGCCTTAGCGAAAGGCTTCTTGAGGGGAAAGCTGTAACTCTGTGAGATGGTTTCACAGAACACAAAGAAGTTTCTCAGATAGCTTCCTTCTCTCTGTTTTCGGAGGATATTTCCTTTGGCCCTATAGTCTTCAAAGGGATCCGAAATATCTGTTCTCAGATTCCACAGAAATAAGGCTTGCAAAGAGATCCACGAAACAGAGATGTAACTCTGTGAGATGAATTAACAGAACACTAAGCAGTTTCTCAGAAAGCTTCTTTCCAGATTTCATCTGAGGATATTNACAGAACACTAAGCAGTTTCTCAGAAAGCTTCTTTCCAGATTTCATCTGAGGATATTTCCTTTTTCACCATATCCCTTTATGGGCTTCCAAATGTCACCTTGCCAATTCCACATGAACCGTCTTAGCGAAAGGCTTCTGGAGGGTAAAGCTGTAACTCTGTGAGATGATTTCACAGAACACAAAGAAGTTTCTCAGAAAGCTTCTTTCTCTTTGTTATCGGAGGATATTTCCTTTGGCCCTGTAGTCTTCAAAGGGATCCGAAATATCTGTTCTCATATTCCACAGAAATAAGGCTAGCAAAGAGATCCACGAAATACAGATGTAAGTCTGTGAGATGAATTAACAGAACCCTAAGCAGTTTCTCAGAAAGCTTCTTTCCAGATTTCATCTGAGGATATTTCCTATTTCCCCATAGCCCTCTATGGGCTTCCGAATAGCACTTTGCCAATTCCACAACAACTGTCTTAGCGAAAGGCTCCTTGAGGGGAAAGCTGTATCTCTGTGAGATGATTTCACAGAACGCAAAGAAGTTTCCCAGAAAGCTTCTTTCTCTTTGTTATCGGAGGATATTTACTTTGGCCCTATAGTCTTCAAAGGGATCCGAAATATCTATTCTCAGATTCCACAGAAATAAGGCTAGCAAAGAAATCCACGAAATACAGATGTAACTCTGTGAGATGACTTAACAGAACACTAAGCAGTTTCTCAGAAAGCTTCTTTCCACATCATCTGAGGATATTTCCTTTTTCAGCATAGAACTCTATGGGCTTCCAAATATCACTTTGCCAATTCCACAAGAACTGTCTTAGCGAAAGGTTTCTGCAGGGGAAAGCTGTAAGTGTGTGACGTGATTTTACAGAACACAAAGAAGTTTCTCAGAAAGCTTCTTTCTCTTTGTTATCGGAGGATATATCCTTTGGCCTTATAGTCTTCAAAGGGATCCGAAATATCTGTTCTCAGATTCCAGAGAAATAAGGCTAGCAAAGAGATCCAA
>NW_020260895.1:0-2500 GCF_003255815.1 Theropithecus gelada
CCCGTCTCGGCCTCCCAAAGTGCTGGGATTACAGGCTTGAGCCACCGCGCCCGGCCAAATTAATTGGTTTTAAAGTTGTTGATAAAATTAGATCTCTTCAAAATTGTCAGCATATATATTTTTGTCTGGGTTACCTGTCTGACAGTGTTATGTCTGTCTCTATTAGATATTTTAAGTTCGTGAAGCTAAATCCAGTCTGAAACAATGATCTTTGTGCAGTTCTTTTGTAAGTGAGATTTACTTAATATTTTTGATTTAATAACAACAGCTATATCTTCTGGGTTATTGACAGAATAACCATGTATTTCGTGTAAGGTTTGAACTTTGGTAAACAATATTAACAAGATATAAAATTGATTAGTAGGCCGGGTGCGGTGGCTCAAGCCTGTAATCCCAGCACTTTGGGAGGCCGAGACAGGCGGATCACGAGGTCAGGAGATCGGGACCATCCTGGCTAACACGGTGAAACCCTGTCTCTACTAAAAAATACAAAAAAAAGAAAAACTAGCTGAGCGTGGTGGTGGGCGCCTGTAGTCCCAGCTACTCAGGAGGCTGAGGCAGGAGAATGGTGTAAAATCCGGGAGGCGGAGCTTGCAGTGAGCTGAGATCCGGCCACTGCACTCCAGCCTGGGCGACAGAGCCAGACTCTGTCCCAAAAAAAAAAAAAAATTGGTTAGTAAAAAATAATTTAAAACAACGACTAGCTGTGTCAAATCTTAATTTTAATAAGTAATCTAGGTATAATTATTAAAAATTAAAGTAGGTAACTGGAAATGGATTAAATGTTTATAAATAAACTTGTAATTTAAAATCTTAAAGTTAAATTAAATAATACTCATTAATTACCTGGGTCATATCCAGATAAGATATAAAGCAAACAAATTACTGAATAAATATAAGTTCATTCTTGGCTTCTTAAAATTTCTCTCTCTACAAAAAAAAAAAATTTCTTTCTTTTTTTTTTGAGATGGAGTTTCACTCGTCACCCAGCTGGAGTGCAATGGCATAGTCTCGGCTCACTGCAACCTCGACCTCCCAGGTTTAAGCAATTCTGCCTCAGCCTCCCAAGTAGCTGAGATTACAGGTGCCCGCAACCACGACAGGCTAATTTTTGTATTATTAGTAGAGATGGAGTTTCACTATGTTGGCCAGGCTGGTCTTGAATTGCTGACCTCAAGTGATCCACCTGTCTTCGCCTCCCAATGTGCTGGGATTACAGGCATGAGCCACTGCACCCAGCTGGCTTCTTAAAATGTCTAAAAAGACTAGATATATTTTGGTCTAATACTCAAAATACAAATTTAGGAAAAAGCAATTTTTGTGCAAGAATCTTATGTGGTAAATTTTTGTCCTAACGTAAAATGATTGGTTGTACCAATATAAAAAGAGAAAACTGTAAGACTAAGACTGAAAGTTTAAGAAAATGGTTAAATGTCTAAACAATTTGAATAGGATTTATGAAAGATAGGCCTTACGGACAGTTTAATGTATGATTGTGTTGGCTAGGATTGAAAATAAATTGTACATAGGTTTTTTTTTTTCCTAAAAATTAAACAGTGGTGTTGGGTGCACTGATACAGGACCAGAGTCTGGTCCTCTATATTGAAAACAAAGGTTTTTTTTTGACATATTTATCTGTGCTTAAAAAAAATACATTTGCAAGACGTTTTGTTTGTTCTAAAATCTGTTAGTAGCCATCTTCTAAGCTCTAGTTTCTATTTCTGCCACATTTTTTCCTGAGATTGATTTAATTTCTGTAGTTTTCAGGTTTTAAATACTATCCTCGTCATTTAAAACCATAATATTATTTATCGAGCTGGAATTTCACACAGTTAAAAAAATTTGTAGAGATGATGATATGGTTTGGGTATGTGTCCCTACCCAAATCTCATGTTCAACTGTAATTCCCAATGTTAGAGGTAGGGGCTGGTGGGAGGTGACTTGATCTTGGGCGGTGGATTTCTCATGGGTCATTTAGCACTACCTGCCTTGGTACTGTCCTCGTGATAGATAGTGAGTTCTTGTCACTCGATTTGGTCATTTAAAGGTGTGTAGCACCTCCCCCTCTCTCCTGCGCGTGCTTTGGCCACGTGACATGCCTGCTCCTCAGCCTTCTGCTATGATTGTAAGTTTCCTGAGGCCTCCCCAGAAGCCGAGCTCATGCCAGCAACCTGCTTCCTGTCCACCCTGCAGAACTGTGAGCCGATTAAACCTTTTTTCTTTATAAATTACCCACTGTTAGTTATTTCTTTATAACAATGCGAGAACAGACTAATACAGATGGCATCTTGCTATGTTGCCCAGGCTGGTCTCAGACTCCTGGCCTTAAGTTATTCTCCTGCCTCAGCCTTCCGAAGCGCTGAGATTACAGGAATGAGCCACCGTAAACAGAACCAGCCAATTGGTTGAAGTAGAGTTTTGGTTTTCAGATTTCTCATTCATATCTCAGAGGATCAACTTTTCTTGCATCTCAGTGTATGACATTTGCAGGTCATACATC
>NW_020260896.1:0-3782 GCF_003255815.1 Theropithecus gelada
ATTTCTTGCCTTCTGCTAGCTTTCGAATGTGTTTGCTCTTGCTTCTCCAGTTCTTTTAATTGCGATGTTAGAGTTACCATTTCATTGATCATTTCCCTATGCTTCTTTTATCTTCAAATAATTATGTTTCAATAATTTGCAGCTATGGAAACAAAGCTATGTCCTTGGTATCTATTAAGTACAGTGTGCCACGACTGTGCTCTTTGCTAGAAATACACCAATTAATAACGCTGAGATGCTTCCAGTCTGGCAGAAAAACAAAACAAAACAAAACAAAAAGACAGTTTCACAGTTTCATTGTGTTCTTACTATTATTTGGCTGTTTATTGGCACCAATAGTGCTTTCATTTCCAAATTCACTCTATATGTTTCATAGTGATTTTCCCAAGTCCTATTTGGTCAAAATGCCCATTCTTCCAAAGTATTAATAACAATCTCAGCCAGCAATTGGGAGAGCATTGAGTTTTTTCAGCAAAATAACATTAAGGTGTAAATGACGCACAGCCTAGATTTAAAGTATTAGTATCTGGAAGAATATTTTAATTTATTTTTAATATAAAAGAATAAATCACTAGAAAAAGAATATTCAAATCTCAAACTGATCTGGAGAATTGTGGACAGGCATTATTTCACCCAGGGAATTTTAAACAGAAGAAGAAGATTTCGGGGACAGTTAATATGTCAATTTATTCCTAAAAGAAACTACTCATCAATTTGGTAGCCATCACATTACAAATTAACTCCAAAGCCAATTTTTAATAAGTGATTTAATCTACTTTTGGCATTTGAAATGTGGGGCTTATCTTCATACATACACGTACACTTAGTGATTGGAGACAATTGGTATTATAAGTACCCTATGACACAACCTTCCAAAGAGGAGGCTACAATAGAAGACCAAGGATTAGCAAAATTTATATTCAATATGCAAACATTTAGTAGCAAATTGGCACTAAAGAGTCAAACAATGGGTGCTGGTAAACAAGAGGAACTTACTCTCTGAAATTAATTTAGAAAACATATATCATATTAAGTATAAGAAAGTAGCTTCCCACATACACAATATAGAACAAACATTTTATTAATCAATTTAACCATTGTTTTCTCATTTCCTCACTGTCTCATTTGTTGTTTTTATGACAGTGATAGATGCTCATGTGGACTTCAAAAAATTATACCATTTTCCTTTCTACCACTGAATTTTCCACGTTGATTCAGTTCATCAATAATACAATCTTGTGATTTAAAGACAGATTTTTAAAATGTGATTTTCACTGCATATTATTTCTTCAAAGAATGTTGTTTATCATATATCATCATACTTGTTTATCCAGTTCTAAAAATAATTTTAACTCACATTTATTTTTGTGATTATAATGCTCATTTCTTGAACTTTTACATTACAGCCTTTCAATTCTTGCATTTTTCACATGCTCACTTTACTGGTGTACGTATTTATGTATTGATTTCAAGTAGGTGACCTGAATTATTTGAGTCCCTAAAGCATGTATATGTTTCTCTGACTTTCCTTAAAAAATGACATTATGGCTGAGTGTACATTCTTGACACCTCTATAATCTTTTCAAAAACATTGTGAATGGCATTCAACTATCTTATGTCATTTAGTATTGTTTGAGTAAGTGTATAAGAAATCTAACGTTTGTTCTACATCTGACAAACTTTTTTTTTTTTTTTTTTTTTTTTGTCAGCTGCAGAACAAAAGTTAGATTTTATTTTCAGGAAAAGTTTATAATGCTTGTTGTCCACAGCATTATTTGGCCTATTTTCTTTCTTCTTTTATTACGAGAGATTTAGTCACATCCATATTTTCGCCAAAAACAGGTTATGTGGTGGTCCTTGATCTTGTCCATCAAGCCCTTTTTCCCAAAGGATAACTGAAGAAGATCACATACATTCCAACTTACTGAGTCTGATAGGCATTCATCTGATGAGGTCCTCTTCAGCTGAGGTAGAACCTTTTATTTCTCCCACTATTCTCACTATTATAACTGATAAAGTGCAGTAACTTTCATTTTTCATCATGTAAAGCGGCCATGGACTTTGATGTCTATGTTTATTGCCTCGAATGTTTTATAAATGAAGTCAATAAATCACTTCCCCCCTCCACATCCACTCACTAGCATTCTCCCAATTCTTATGTCATTTGTTCTCTGATGGAGAATGAAAAAATAATCTATTGTGTGGGAAAGTGAGATGAGAGATACCTTAGTATATTAATATTCTCTGTTGTATAAAGTTATTCCAAAACATAGGGGCTTAAATAATAAAAAGTGTTTACCACCTCACACTATTTATATTGCTCAGAAATTTGGGAGGGAGTTAGTTGGTTAGATTTTGCTCAGGATTTCTCAAGGTTTTATAGCCAAGTATTAGCAAGATATGCTATCATTTTAAGGCTTGATGGGGCTGGAAGATTCAGCTCCAGGATTGTTCACTCACATGACTGGCAAGTCTGTACTTCCTGTGGGAAATATGTCATGATCCCTTGACATATGGATTGTTCTATAGTTCCATAGATTTGCTGGGATATCCAGATCATAGTCTTGGTGTCCACAGGAGTGAGTGCTCCAAGAGGGAGCAAGATAAAAGTAGTAATAAAATGTCTTGAATGTTTTCAACTTGGAAGTCACACACTATAATGTTTACAATGTACTACTATAAGTTACATAGGCAAGACCTATATTCAGTGAGGAGGAAACTGACTATACATGAATGTGACTATCAGGCTAAAGGAAGCATTTGAAGCTTTAAAAAATATTTACAGATTTAGGAAGTACAAGTGTAGTTTTGTTACATGGACACATTATGTAGTGGCAAAGTGTGGGCTTTTAATATACCCATCACCTAAATAGTAAATATTGTACCCAATAGGTAATCATTCAACCCTCACCCTCACTTCCACCCTTCCACCTTTTGGAGTCTTCAGTGTCTGTTATGCCCTTCTGTATGTTCACGTGGACCCGTTGTTAAGCTCCCACTTCTAAGCAGGAATTTGACTTTCTGTTTCTGAGCTATTTCACATAGAGAAATGGCCTCCAGCTCTATCCATGTTGCTGCAAAAGACGTGATTTAATTTTCTTTTAGGGCTACATAGTATTCCATGGTGCATTTCTGTTTGTGTTTCAAATTTTTTTCTAAATCCAATCATCTGTTGATGAACATGGGTTGATTCCATGACTTTCTATTATGAATAGTACTATGATAAATATTTGAGTGCAGGCATCTTTTTCATATGAGTTCTTTCTGTTTGGGTAGATATTCAGTAATGGGATTGTTGGATCAAACACTAGTTTCTTTTCAGTTACTCGAGAAATCTCTATACTGTTTTCCAAAGAGGTTGTATTAAGTTCCATCCCACCAACAGCATATGAGGGTTCCTTTCTCTCAGCATCTTTGTCAACACGAGTTTTTAATAACAAACATTCTGATTGGTGTGAGATGGCATCTTATTGTGGTTTAAATTTTCATGTCTCTGATGATTAGTAATGTGGAGCATTTTTTCATGTTTGTTGGCCATTTACATGTATTCTATTGAGAAATGTTTGTTCATGTCCTTTATTCACTTTTTTTTTTTTTTTTAATTTTTTTTAAAACTTTTTTTTTTTTTTTAATTTATTTATTATTATTATACTGTAAGTTGTAGGGTACATGTGCATAACGTGCAGGTTTGTTACATATGTATACTTGTGCCTTGTTGGTGTGCTGCACCCATCAACTCGTCATTTACATCAGGTATAACTCCCAATGCAATCCCTCCCCCC
>NW_020260897.1:0-3781 GCF_003255815.1 Theropithecus gelada
GTACCAATGCATAAAAGTCCGCTGCCGGCAGGAGCCAGCATGACTTCCTCGGACCCCGCATTCGTGGACCGGAGAACATCACCGGAGAGCCCCGGCGCGACTTCCCTGGTCCCCCACACCTGAGGACCAGAGAACTTCACCCGAGAGTGTGTGCATATTTGCAATAAAAGACTGCCACTTTCTTACGTACTTTGGCCTCATGTTTAATTACTTACCTCTCCTAAATTAAGTTACGTTAAATTAAATTAAAACAGTTGGTGCCGAAACCCGACCCAGGAGGAGACCCTTCCTCAACATCCCCTAAGGGTCTAACGAACCTCCTCCACAGCGAACCGGCTCCCAACCCAACCAGCCACGAACACCAAACAAGTGTTCCAGCTTTCCACTGGTGCCGCTCTGAGAATTTCTTCTTCGGTGAGTAGTCCCCTTTGTTAACCATCTCCGTCCGTTTCCGTGTCCTTGGCCTAGAGTCGTACGTACGCCCAAGGACGTAGCCACCCTGTGGCGCAGTGAGGTCTTCAACTCGGAGACGTCCATCTTGAAGTTCCTCAATTCTCCGTTAGTGGCTCCAGGAGCCCCCGGTCTCCAGCAGCGGCAAAGAACGCTTTCCATTTCTGGTGGTTAAACAATGGGAACCTCACAATCGAAAATCCCTACGAACACCCCTTCAAGGTGTCTCCTCCAAAACTTGGAAGCCTTACATTTAGCTCAAGATTTAAAATGAAAGCGGCTAATTTTCCTCTCCACTGTGGCATGCCAAAAACCCAGGAGGAGACCCCTCCTCAAGGCCCCCTAAGGTCCGAGGAGCCTCCTCCTTCCACGCCGCGGATGGACCAGGACCTAGACATCGCTTTCCACACCTCCAAGTCTCCTAGGGGTGAGTATCTCTTGCCTCCCTCTCATACTCCTTGGCCAGAAGTCCTGCGCAGGCCCAAGGTTTTTTGGTCACCAGGTGACCCACAGGAGAGTTCCCAAAGGTAGAGACGTCTGCCCAAAGGAACTCCATTCCAGTCCATGTGAGACCCATCCAGGACAGAGACGTCCACCTGGAGGTAATCTCCATTCCGGCTCCAGGAGCCTCCCGGTCTCTAGTGGCTCCAAAGGACGCTTTGTAGCCAGGTAGAGTTCAGTTTCCGCCTACAGGCGAGAGAAAGGCAATAGGAAATCCCCAATCCAAAATACCTGGAGACACCCCTTTAGGGTGTTTTCTAACTAATCTCAAAACTTTACAATTAGAGCAAGATCTTAAACGAAAGCGACTGATTTTACTCTGCACTGTGGCATGGCCACAATATAAATTAGACAACCAGTCTCAATGGCCGCCTGAAGGCACCTTAGACCGTAACATTTTAATTAGATCTCTCTAATTTCTGCCAGAGGCTCGGAAACTGGTCAGAAATTATCTATGTCCAAGGCTTTTAGGACTTGTGCTCTCGCCCAGACCTGTGCGCCCAGTGTTCAATGGCCCAGGTCTTGTTAGTTAAAACCCAGCCCTCGGCCCCCACACCACAAGCAGAGGAAGATTCTACTTCCATCTCAGACGAGGCCGATGGTGGGGCACCTCCCTCCCGACCTTCCAACCCCCCTCCCTATGCTCCTCCCACAGCCCCTCCCTCAGCCACTCCTCTTACCTCTCCCATTTCCGCCCACACTCGCTCCAAGACCACGGTAGTGGCCCCCACTAGTCAGCCCTCTACCAGTCAGCCTGCCCCAACCCCCTCTACCGGTCAGCCGGTCTCAACCTACCCGACTGGTCAGTCTGTTTCAACCTCCCCTGTTAGTTTGTTGGCCTGCCTCCGAGAGGTCGCCAGAACCAAAGGACTAGTTAGAGTCCATGTCCCTTTTTCCTTGGCAGACCTTTCCAAGATTGAAAAACGGCTCGGCGACTTCTCTGCTAAACCCACCCTATATTCCAAGGAGTTTTGATACCTAAGTCAGGCATATGATCTAACCTGGCATGACTTACAGGTCATTTTGTCCCCCTCCCTTAACCCAGAGGAAAGAGAGTGTATTCTTGCAGCCGCCAGGCAACATGCAGATCAATGGCATTTAACTGACGCCACCGTCCCGTTAGGAGAGATGGCTGTCCCGTCCATAGAACCAGATTGGGATTACCAGCCACAGCAGCCCGGCCGCCATAGGAGAGACATTATGGTTCAATGTCTCTTGGCCGGTATGCAGGCAGCCTCTAACAAAGTGGTCTATTTTTATAAACTAAAGGAAATCATCCAGCACTCAGATGAGAACCTGGCTTCCTTCCTAAATCACCTTACAGAGGCACTAGGCCAATTTACTCGGCTAGACCCCACCTCCCCAGCCGGAGCAGCTGTCCTAGACTCCTATTTTATCTCCCAGTCAGCCTCAGATATTTGAAAAAAGCTAAAAAAGGTTGAAGATGGGCCTCAAACCCCCATACAGGACTTAGTAAAATTGGCCTTTAAAGTTTTTAACTCCAGAGAAGAAGCAGCTGAGGCCGCAGAGCTAGACAAGGAGAAAAGAAGGGCTGTGCTTCAGGCGCAAGCTCTAGTGGCTGCCCTCCAACCAGCATTGCCCACTCTGCCGGCAGGGAAGACACAGGGCAAGTCTCCCAAGGGCTCCTGCTATAAATGCAGAGACCCAGGACACTAGGCAAACCAGTGTCCCCAGGCCAAGCCGGCCACTCCGTCTCGTCCATGCCTTAAGTGTGGCACAATTGGGCATTAGGCAAAACAGTGTCCAAATCCTCGCCTGCCTACCACGCCGTGCCCAACCTGCCAACAGGAAGGACATTGGAAGTCTGATTGCCCTGCCAGCAGGGCAGGCATTGCGCCTCAACATGGTGCCTCTCCTCAAAGGCTGGAAGGCTCCTTCCAGCTCCTACACCTGGACGATGACTGACGGTGCCCACACTTGGAGACCCCTGTCACCCTCGCCGAGCCTAGGGTAACTCTACAGGTAGCGGGTAAGCCAATTTCTTTTCTCATCAATACGGAGGCTACCTATTCTGTTTTGTCAACCTATGGAGGTCCTAGCCAGCCAGCCACTATCTCAGTAGTTAGGGTAGACGGTAAATCGTCTAACCCTCGCCAGACCCCAATGTTAAATTACTGCCTGGACTATGCATGCTTTGCCCACTCTTTCCTCATCATACCCTCTTGTCCCACCCCCTCTTGGGATGAGACATCTTAACCTAACTCAAAACATCTATTCCCCTTCCCTTTCTCCAGGTGACCAGGTTCTACTCAAGGATCAACACCCTCCTCAAATTTTCCCGCTTCCTCAACATTCTTCATCTTAACTTAACTGACTTTTCCCTCATAAACCCAATAGACACCCTCCTTCCCAACCCATCCCCCAACCAGTAGGTTTCCCAACTTTTTACTCTCATAGAAGACCTAGCTTGGCAGGGTGCCCTTTGTGATTTCCTAATTCCCATACTAATCCTCTGCCTTGCCTTATATTTTGCTCCCATTTTAATAAAATTTCTCCGAGCCAGGGCCAAGAGATCACCCAAGTCACCTTCAACCAAATGCTTCTGCATCCCTACACCCAACTGCCAATCTCAGACCCTAACTACACCCCCTAACAGCAGGAAGCAGCCAGCCAGACAACGGCGCCCCAAATTCTTATAATCAATAAGAGGTTGGACTGTTTGGGTGAAGGAGAAAGGACAAGATGGAGGAAGGTGAACAAGAAGGCATAATCCATGTTGCTTCCGGGTTCTTCCTCACCAACTTTGCCGCGCACGGGAAAATGCAGCCCACCCCGGGAAGATGCAGATCAACCGAGCATGCGCCAGGTG
>NW_020260898.1:0-3780 GCF_003255815.1 Theropithecus gelada
TCACAGAGTAGTTTCTCAGAAAGCTTCTTTCCAGATTTCATCTGAGGATATTTCCTTTTTCACCCTAGCCCCCTATGGGCTTCCAAATATCACTTTGCTAATTCCACAAGAACTGTCTTAGCGTAAGGCTTCTTGAGGGAAAAGCTGGAACTCTGAGAGATGACTTCACAGAACACAAAGAAGTTTCTCAGAAACTTCTTTCTCTTTTTTATCGGAGGATATTTCCTTTGGCCCTATAGTCTTCAAAGAAAGGTATCCGAAATATCTCTTCTCAGATACCACAGAAATAAGTCTAGCAAAGTGATCCATGAAATACAGATGTAACTCTGTGAGTAGAAGTCACACATCACAAAGCAGTTTCTCAGAAAGCTTCTTTCCACAATTCATCTAAGGATATTTCCTTTTTCACCATAGCCCTCTATGGGCTTAGAAATATCACTTTGCCAATTCCACAAGAATTATCTTAGCGAAAGGCTTCTTGAGGGGAAAGCTGTAACTCTGTGAGATGATTTCACAGAACACAAAGAAGTTTCTCAGAAAGCTTCGTTATCTTTGTTATAGGAGGATATTTCCTTTGGCCATATGGTCTTCAAACGGATCCCAAATATGTGTTGTCACATTCCACAGAAATAAGGCTAGCAAAGAGATCCAAGAAATACAGATGTAACTCTGTGAGATGAATTAACAGAACACTAAGCAGTTTCTCAGAAAGCTTCTTCCCAAATTTCATCTGAGGATATTTCCGTTTTCACCATAGACCTCTATGGGCTTCCAAATGTCACTTTGCCAATTCCACAAGAACAGTCATCGTGAAAGGCTTCTTGAGGGGAAAGCTGTAACTCTGTGAGACGATTTCACAGAACACAAAGTAGTTTCTCAGAAACCTGCTTTCTCTTTGTTATCGGAGGATATAACCTTTGGCCCTATAGTCTTCAAAGGGATCCGAAATATCTGTTGTCAGACTCCACAGAAATAAGGCTAGCAAAGAGATCCAGGAAACACAGATGTAATTCTGTGAGATGAATTAACAGAACACTAAGCAGTTTCTCAGAAAGCTTCTTTCCAGATTTCATCCGAGGATATTTCCTTTTTAACCATAGACCTCTATGGGCTTCCAAATGTCACTTTGCCAATTCCACAAGAACTGTCGTCGCGAAAGGCTACTTGAAGGGAAAGCTGTAACTCTGTGAGATGATTTCACAGAACACAAAGAAGTTTCTCAGAAAGCTTCTTTCTCTTTGTTATCGGAGGATATTTCCTTTGGCCCAATAGTCTTCAAAGGGATCCCAAATATGTGTTGTCAAATTCCGCAGAAATAAGGCTAGCAAAGAGATCCACGAAATACAGATGTAACTCTGTGAGATGAATTAACAGAACACTAAGAGGTTTCTCAGAAAGCTTCTTTCTAGATTTCATATGAGGATAATTCCTTTTTCACCATAGTTTCTATGGGCTTCCAAATATCACTTTGCCAATTCCACAAGAACTGTCTTAACAAAAGGTTTCTTGAGGGGAAAGCTGTAACTCTGGGAGATGATTTCACAGAACAGAAAGTAGTTTCTCAGAAAGCTTCTTTCTCATTGTTATCGGAAGATAGTTCCTTTGGCCCTATAGTCTTCAAAGGGATCCGAAATATCTGTTCTCAGATTCCACAGAAATCAAGCTAGCAAAGAGATCCACGAAATACAGATGTAACTCTGTGAGTAGAAGTCACAGATCACAGAGCAGTTTCTCAGAAATCTTCTATCCAGATTTCATCTGAGGATATTTCCTTTTTCACCATAGCCCTCTAGGGGTTCCAAATATCACTTTGCCAATTCCACAAGAAGTGTCTTAGCGAAAGGCTTCTTGAGGGGTAAGCTGTAACTCTGTGAGATGATTTCACAGCCCACAAAGAAGTTTCTCAGAAAGATTCTTTCTCTTTGTTATAGGAGGATATTTCCTTTGGCCCTATAGTCTTCAACGGGATCCGAAATATCTGTTCTCAGATCCCACAGAAATAAGGCTAGCAAAGAGATCCACGAAATACAGATGTAACTCTGTGAGTAGAAGTCACACATCATAGAGCAGTTTCTCAGAAAGCTTCTTTCCAGATTTCATCTGAGGATATTTCCTTTTTCACCATAGCCCTCTATGGGCTTCCAAATATCACTTTGCCAATTCCACAAGAATTGTCTTAGCGAAAGGCTTCTTGAGGGGAAAGCTGTAACTCTGTGAGATAATTTCACAGAACACAAAGTAGTGTCTCAGAAATCTTCTTTCTCTTTTTTATCGTAGGATATTTCCTCTATCCCTATAGTCTTCAAAGAAAGTTATCTGCAATATCTGCTCTCAGATACCACAGAAATAAGGCAAGGCAAGAGATCCAAGAAATACAGATGTAACTCTGTGAGTAGAGTTCCCACATCACAGAGCAGTTTCTCAGAATGCTTCTTTCCAGATATCATCTGAGGATATTTCCTTTTTCACCATAGCCCTCTATGGGCTTCCAATATCACTTTGCCAATTCCACAAGAACTGTCTTAGCGAAAGGCTTCTTCAGGGGAAAGCTGTAACTCTGTGAGATGATTTCACATAACACAATGAGGTTTCTCAGAAAGCTCTTTTCTCTTTGTTATCGGAGGATATTTTCTTTGGCCCTGTAGCCTTCAAAGAAAGGGATCCGAAATATCTGTTTTCAGATTCCACAGAAATAAGGCTGCGAAAGAGATCCAGGAAACACCGATGTAACTCTATGAGATGAATATACAGATCACTAAGCAGTTTCTCAGAAAGCTTCTTTCCAGATTTCATATGAGGATATTTCCTTTTTCCCCATAGCCCTCTATGGGCTTCCAAATATCACTTTGCCAATTCCACAAGAACTGTCTTAGCGAAAGGCTTCTTGAGGGGAAAGCTGTAACTCTGTTAGACGATTTCACAGAACACAAAGAAGTTTCTGAGAAAGCTTCTTTCTCTTTGTTATCGGAGATTATTTCCTTTGGCCCCATAGCCTTCAAAGAAAGGGATCCGAAATATCTGTTTTCAGATTCCACAGAAATAACGCTAGCAAAGAGATCCCCGAAATACAGATGTAACTCTGTGACATGAATTAACAGAACACTAAGCAGTTTCTCAGGAAACTTCTTTCCAGATTTCATCTGAGGATATTTCCTTTTTCGCCATAGACCTCTAAGGAGTTCCTAATATCACTATGCCAATTCCACAAGAACTGTCTTAGCGAAAGGCTTCTTGAGGGGAAAGCTGTAACTCTGTGAGATAATTTCACAGTACACAAAGAAGTTTCTCAGAAAGCTTCTTTCTCTTTGTTATCGGAAGATATTTCCTTTGGCCCTATAGTCTTCCAAGGGATCCGAAATCTCTGTTCTCAGATTCCACAGAAATAAGGCTAGCCAAGAGATCCACGAAATACAGATGTAACTCTGAGTAGAAGTCACACATCACAGAGTAGTTTCTCAGAAAGCTTCTTTCCAGATTTCATCTGAGGATATTTCCTTTTTCACCCTAGCCCTCTAGGTGCTTCCAAATATCACTTTGCCAATTCCACAAGAAGTGTCTGAGCGAAAGGCTTCTTGAGGGGAAAGCTGTAACTCTGTGAGATAATTTCACAGAACACAAAGAAATTTCTCAGAAACTTCTTTCTCTTTTTTATCGGAGGATATTTCCTGTGGCCCTATAGTCTTCAAAGAAAGGCATCCGAAATATCTCTTCTCAGATAACACAGAAATAAGGGTAGCAAAGTGATCCACGAAATACAGATGTAACTCTGTGAGTAGAAGT
>NW_020260899.1:0-3780 GCF_003255815.1 Theropithecus gelada
GCAACTCCAAGACACATAATTGCCAGATTCACCAAAGTTGAAATGAAGGAAAAAATCTTAAGGGCAGCCAGAGAGAAAGGTCGGGTTACCCACAAAGGGAAGCCCATCAGACTAACAGCAGATCTCTCGGCAGAAACTCTACAAGCCAGAAGAGAGTGGGGGCCAATATTCAACATTCTTAAAGAAAAGAATTTTCAACCCAGAATTTCATATCCAGCCAAACTAAGTTTCATAAGTGAAGGAGAAATAAAATCCTTTACAGATAAGCAAATGCTTAGAGATTTTGTCACCACGAGGCCTGCCTTACAAGAGACCCTGAAGGAAGCACTAAACATGGAAAGGAACAACCGGTACCAGCCATCTCAAAAACATGCCAAAATGTAAAGACCATCGAGGCTAGGAAGAAACTGCATCAACTAATGAGCAAAATAACCAGTTAATATCATAATGGCAGGATCAAGTTCACACATAACAATCTTAACCTTAAATGTAAATGGACTAAATGCTCCAATTAAAAGACACAGACTGGCAAACTGGATAAAGAGTCAAGACCCATCAGTCTGCTGTATTCAGGAGACCCATCTCACACGCAGAGACATACATAGGCTCAAAATAAAGGGATGGAGGAAGATTTACCAAGCAAATGGAGAACAAAAAAAAGCGGGGGTTGCAATACTAGTCTCTGATAAAACAGACTTTAAACCATCAAAGATCAAAAGAGACAAAGAAGGCCATTACATAATGGTAAAGGGATCAATTCAACAGGAAGAGCTAACTCTCCTAAATATATATGCACCCAATACAGGAGCACCCAGATTCATAAAGCAAGTCCTTAGAGACTTACAAAGAGACTTAGACTCCCATACAATAATAATGGGAGACTTCAACACTCCACTGTCAACATTAGACAGATCAACGAGACAGAAAGTTAACAAGGATATCCAGGAATTGAACTCATCTCTGCAGCAAGCAGACCTAATAGACATCTATAGAACTCTCCACCCCAAATCAACAGAATATACATTCTTCTCAGCACCACATCGTACTTACTCCAAAATTGACCACATAATTGGAAGTAAAGCACTCCTCAGCAAATGTACAAGAACAGAAATTATAACAAACTGTCTCTCAGACCACAGTGCAATCAAACTAGAACTCACGACTAAGAAACTCAATCAAAACCGCTCAACTACATGGAAACTGAACAACCTGCTCCTGAATGACTACTGGGTACATAACGAAATGAAGGCAGAAATAAAGATGTTCTTTGAAACCAATGAGAACAAAGATACAACATACCAGAATCTCTGGGACACATTTAAAGCAGTGTGTAGAGGGAAATTTGTAGCACTAAATGCCCACAAGAGAAAGCAGGAAAGATCTAAAATTGACACTCTAACATCACAATTAAAAGAACTAGAGAAGCAAGAGCAAACACATTCGAAAGCTAACAGAAGGCAAGAAATAACTAAGATCAGAGCAGAACTGAAGGAGATAGAGACACAAAAAACCCTTCAAAAAATCAAAGAATCCAGGAATTGGTTTTTTGAAAAGATCAACAAAATTGACAGACCACTAGCAAGACTAATAAAGAAGAAAAGAGAGAAGAATCAAATCGACGCAATTAAAAATGATAAAGGGGATATCACCACCGAAATACAAACTACCACCAGAGAATACTATAACTACCATCAGAGAATACTATAAACACGTCTTTGCAAATAAACTGGAAAATCTAGAAGAAATGGATAATTTCCTGGACAATTACACTCTTCCAAGACTAAACCAGGAAGAAGTCGAATCCCTGAATAGACCAATAGCAGGCTCTGAAATTGAGGCAATAATTAATAGCCTACCAACCAAAAAAAGTCCAGGACCAGATGGATTCACAGCTGAATTCTACCAGAGGTACAAGGAGGAGCTGGTACCATTCCTTCTGAAACTATTCCAATCAATAGAAAAAGAGGGAATCCTCCCTAACTCATTTTATGAGGCCAACATCATCCTGATACCAAAGCCTGGCAGAGACACAACAAAAAAAGAGAATTTTAGACCAATATCCCTGATGAACATCTATGCAAAAATCCTCAATAAAATACTGGCACACCGGATTCAGCAACACAACAAAAAGCTTATCCACCATGATCAAGTGGGCTTCATCCCTGGGATGCAAGGCTGGTTCAACATATGCAAATCAATAAACATAATCCAGCATATAAACAGAACCAAAGACAAGAACCACATGATTATCTCAATAGATACAGAAAAGGCTTTTGACAAAATTCAACAGCCCTTCATGCTAAAAACGCTCAATAAATTCGGTATTGATGGAACGTACCTCAAAATAATAAGAGCTATTTATGACAAACCCACAGCCAATATCATACTGAATGGGCAAAACCTGGAAAAATTCCCTTTGAAAACTAGCACAAGACAGGGATGCCCTCTCTCACCACTCCTAGTCAACATAGTGTTGGAAGTTCTGGCTAGGGCAATCAGGCAAGAGAAAGAAATCAAGGGTATTCAGTTAGGAAAAGAAGAAGTCAAATTGTCCCTCTTTGCAGATGACATGATTGTATATTTAGAAAACCCCATTGTCTCGGCCCAAAATCTCCTTAAGCTGATAAGCAACTTCAGCAAAGTCTCAGGATACAAAATTAATGTGCAAAAATCACAAGCATTCTTATACACCAGTAACAGACAGACAGAGAGCCAAATCAGGAATGAACTTCCATTCACAATTGCTTCAAAGAGAATAAAATACCTAGGAATCCAACTTACAAGGGATGTGAAGGACCTCTTCAAGGAGAACTACAAACCACTGCTCAGTGAAATAAAAGAGGACACAAACAAATGGAAGAACATACCATGCTCATGGATAGGAAGAATCAATATCGTGAAAATGGCCATACTGCCCAAGGTAATTTATAGATTCAATGCCATCCCCATCAAGCTACCAATGAGTTTCTTCACAGAATTGGAAAAAACTGCTTTAAAGTTCATATGGAACCAAAAAAGAGCCCGCATCTCCAAGACAATCCTAAGTCAAAAGAACAAAGCTGGAGGCATCACGCTACCTGACTTCAAACTATACTACAAGGCTACAGTAACCAAAACAGCATGGTACTGGTACCAAAACAGAGATATAGACCAATGGAACAGAACAGAGTCCTCAGAAATAATACCACACATCTACAGCCATCTGATCTTTGACAAACCTGAGAAAAACAAGAAATGGGGAAAGGATTCCCTATTTAATAAATGGTGCTGGGAAAATTGGCTAGCCATAAGTAGAAAGCTGAAACTGGATCCTTTCCTTACTCCTTATACGAAAATTAATTCAAGATGGATTAGAGACTTAAATGTTAGACCTAATACCATAAAAACCCTAGAGGAAAACCTAGGTAGTACCATTCAGGACATAGGCATGGGCAAAGACTTCATGTCTAAAACACCAAAACCAACGGCAGCAAAAGCCAACATTGACAAATGGGATCTCATTAAACTAAAGAGCTTCTGCACAGCAAAAGAAACTACCATCAGAGTGAACAGGCAACCTACAGAATGGGAGAAAATTTTTGCAATCTACTCATCTGCCAAAGGGCTAATATCCAGAACCTACAAAGAACTCAAACAAATTTACAAGAAAAAAACAAACAACCCCATCAAAAAGTGGGCAAAGGATATGAATAGACATTTCTCAAAAGAAGACATTCATACAGCCAACAAACACATGAAAAAATGCTCATCATCACTGGCCATCAGAGAAATGCAAATCAA
>NW_020260900.1:0-9429 GCF_003255815.1 Theropithecus gelada
CTGGTGTATAAGAATGCTCGTGATTTTTGCACATTAATTTTATATTCTGAGACTTTGCTGAAGTTGCTTATCAGCTTAAGGAGATTTTGGGCTGAGATAATGGGGTTTTCTAAATATACAATCACGTCATCTGCAAACAGGGACAATTTGACATCTTCTTTTCTTAACTGAATACCCTTTATTTCTTTCTCTTGCCTGATTGCCCTAGCCAGAACTTCCAACACTATGTTGAATAGGAGTGGTGAGAGAGGGCATCCCTGTCTTGTGCCAGTTTTCAAAGGGAATGCATCCAGGTTTTGCCCATTCAGTATGATATTGGCTGTTAGTTTGTCATAAATAGCTCTGATTATTTTGAGATATGTTCCATCAATACCGAATTTATTGAGAGTTTTTAGCATGAAGGGCTGTTGAATTTTGTCAAAGGCCTTTTCTGCATCTATTGAGATAACCATGTGGTTTCTGTCTTTGGTTCTGTTTATATGCTGGATTATGTTTATTGATTTGCGTATGTTGAACCAGCCTTGCATCCCAGGGATGAAGCCCACGTGATCATGGTGGATAAGCTTTTTGATGTGCTGCTGGATTCGGTTTGCCAGTATTTTATTGAGGATTTTTGCATCGATGTTCATCAGGGATATTGCTCTAAAATTCTCTTTTTTTGTTGTATCTCGGTCAGGCTTTGGTATCAGGATGACGCTGGCCTCGTAAAATGAGTTAGGGAGGATTCCCTGGTTTTCTACTGATTGGAATAGTTTCAGAAGGAATGGTACCAGCTCCTCTTTATACCGCTGGTAGAATTCAGCTGTGAATCCATCTGGTCCTGGACGTTTTTTGGTTGGTAGGCTGTTAATTATTGCCTCAATTTCAGGTCTATTCAGGGATTCAACTTCTTCCTGGTTTAGTCTTGGGAGAGTGTACGTGTCCAGGAAATTATCCATTTCTTCTAGGTTTTCTAGTTTATTTGCATAGAGGTGTTTATAGTATTCTCTGCTGGTAATTTGTATTTCTGTGGGGTCAGTGGTGGTATCCCTTTTATCATTTTTTATTGCATCTATTTGATTCCTCTCTTTTCTTCTTTATTAGTCTTGCTAGCGTTCTATCAATTTTGTTGATGTTTTCAAAAAACCAGCTCCTGGATTCATTGATTTTTTGGAAGGATTTTTGTGTCTCTATCTCCTTCAGTTCTGCTCTGATCTTAGGTATTTCTTGCCTTCTGCTAGCTTTTGAATGTGTTTGCTCTTGCTTCTCTAGTTCTTTTAATTGTGATGTTAGTGTGTCAATTTTAGATCTTTCCTGCTTTCTCTTGTGGGCATTTAGTGCTATAAATTTCCCTCTACACACTGCTCTAAATGTGTCCCAGAGATTCTGGTATGTTATATCTTTGTTCTCATTGGTTTCAAGGAAAATCTTTATTTCTGCCTTCATTTCATTATGTACCCAGTAGTCATTCAGGAGCAGGTTGTTCAGTTTCCATGTAGTTGAGCGGTTTTGATTGAGTTTCTTAGTCCTGAGTTCTAGTTTAATTGCAATGTGGTCTGAGAGACAGTTTGTTATAATTTCTGTTCTTGTACATTTGCTGAGGAGTGCTTTACTTCCAACTATGTGGTCAATTTTGGAATAAGTGTGATGTGGTGCTGAGAAGAATGTATATTCTGTTGATTTGGGCTGGAGAGTTCAGTAGATGTCTATTGGGTCCACTTGGTGCAGAGTTGAGTTCAATTCCTGGATATCCTTGTTGACTTTCTGTCTCATTGATCTGTTAAATTTGACAGTGGGGTGTTGAAGTCTCCCATAATTATTGCATGGGAGTCTAAGTCTCTTTGTAAGTCTCTAAGGACTTGCTTTGTGAATCTGGGTGCTCCTATATTGGGTATATATATATTTAGGACAGTTAGCTCTTCCTGATGAATTGATCCCTTTACCATTATGTAATGGCCTTCCTTGTCTCTTTTGATCTTTGATGGTTTAAAGTCTGTTTTATCAGAGACTAGGATTGCAACCCCTGCTTTTTTTTGTTTTCCATTTGCTTGGTAGATCTTCTTCCGTCCCTTTATTTTGAGCCTATGTGTGTCTCTGCATGTGAGATGGGTCTCCCGAATACAGCAAACTGATGGGTCTTGACTCTTTATCCAATTTGCCAGTCTGTGTCTTTTAATTGGACCATTTAGTCTATTTACATTTAAGGTTAATATTGTTATGTGTGAACTTGATCCTGTCATTATGATACCAGCTGGTTATTTTGCTCGCTAGTTGATGCAGTTTCTTCCTAGTATCAATGGACTTTACATTTTGACATGTTTTTGCAATGGCTGGTACTTGTTGTTTCTTTCCATGTTTAGTGCTTCCTTCAGGATCTCTTGTAGGGCAGACCTGGTGGTGACAAAATCTCTAAGCATTTGCTTGTCTGTAAAGGATTTTATTTCTTCTGCACTTGTGAAACTTAATTTGGCTGGATATGATATTCTGGGTTGAAAATTCTTTTCTTTAAGAATGTTGAATATTGGCCCCCACTCTCTTCTGGCTTGGAGAGTTTCTGCTGAGAGATCTGCTGTTAGTCTGATGGGCTTCCCTTTGTGTGTAACCCTACCTTTCTCTCTGGCTGCCCTTAACATTTTTTCCTTCATTTCAACTTTGGTGAATCTGACAATTATGTGTCTTAGAGTTGTTCTCGATGAGTATCTTTGTGGCATTCTCTGTATTTCCTGAATTTGGATGTTGGCCTGCCTTACTAGGTTGGGGAAGTTCTCCTGGATGATATCCTGCAGAGTGTTTTCCAACTTGCTTCCATTTTCCCCATCACTTTCAGGCACACCAATCAGACATAGATTTGGTCTTTTCACATAATCCCGTATTTCTTGGAGGCTTTGCTCTTTTCTTTTTACTCTTTTTTCTCCACACTTCTCTTCTCACTTCATTTCATTGATTTGATCTTCAATCGCTGATATTCTTTCTTCCAGTTGATCGAGTCGGTTACTGAAGCTTGTGCATTTGTCACATATTTCTCGTGTTGTGGTTTTCATCTCTATCAGTTCTTTTAAGGTCTTCTCTGCACTGATTATTCTAGTTATCCATTCTTCCATTCTTTTTTCAAGGTTTTTAGTTTTTTTGCGCTGGTTACGTAGTTCCTCCTTTAGCTCTGAGAAGTTTGATCAACTGAAACCGCCTTCTCTCAACTCGTTAAAGTCATTCTCTGTTCAGCTTTGTTCTGTTGCTGGTGATGAGCTGCGTTCCTTTGGCGGGGGGAGATGCGCTCTGATTTTTTGAATTTCCAGCTTTTCTGCACTGCTTTTTCCCCATCTTGTGGTTTTATCTGCCTTTGGTCTTTGATGATGGTGACGTAATGATGGAGTTTTGGTGTGGGTATCCTTTCTGTTCATTAGTTTTCCTTCTAACAGTCAGAACCCTCAGCTATAGGTCTGTTGGAATTTGCTTGAGGTCTACTCCAGACCCTGTTTGCCAAGGTATCAGCAGCGGAGGCTGCAGAAGATAGAATATTGCTGTACAGTGAGTGTTGCTGTCTGATTCTTGCTCTGGAAGCTTTTTCTCAGGGGTGTACCCTGCCGTGTGAGGTGTGAGGTGTCTGTCTGCACCTAGTGGGGGATGTCTCCCAGTTAGGCTACTTAGGGTTCAGGGACCCACTTGAGCAGGCAGTGCATCCGTTCTCAGATCTCAATCTCCATGCTGGGAGATCCACTGCTCTCTTCAAAGCTATCAGACAAGGGCATTTACCTCTGCCGAGGTTTCTGCTGCTTTTTGTTTAGTTATGCCCTGTCCCGAGAGGAGGAGTCTACAGAGGCAGGCCAGCCTCCTTGAGCTGAATTCGAGCTTCCCAGTGGCTTTGTTTACCCACTTAAGCTTCAGCAATGGCCGGCACCCCTCCCCCAGCCTCGCTGCGGCCTTACAGTTAGATCTCAGACTGCTGTGCTAGCAATGAGGGAGGCTCCGTGGGCGTGGGACCCTCCGGGCCAGCTGTGGGATACAATCTCCTGGTGTGCCATTTGCTAAAACCCTTTGTAAAGTGCAGTGTTAGGGTGGGAGTTACCCGATTTTCCAGGTGTTGTGTGTCTCAGTTTCCCTTGGCTAGGAAAAGAGATTCCCTTCCCGCTTGCATTTCCCAGGTGAGGTGATGCCTTGCCCTGCTTCAGCTCTCGCTGGTGGGGCTGCACCAGCTGACCAGCACCAATAGTCCAGCACTCCCCAGTGAGATGAACCCGGTACCTCAGTTGAAAATGCAGAAATCACTTGTCTTCTGTGTCGCTCGCACTTGGAGCTGGCATCTGGAGGTGTTCCTATTCGATCATCTTGGGCTCACCCTGGCCGAAATTATACATCTTTATCTTATCTAATCTTAATTATTTCCTTTCTTCTGCTTACTTTAATTTGTTCTTATTTTTCTGGATTTTTAGGACAGAAGCTGAGGTTAATGACATGAAATTTTTGTCCTTGTCAAATAGATATTTAGTGCTGTAAATTCTCCTGAAAATACTGCTTTAGCTACATTCCACAAATTTTAATATGTGTGTTTTCATTTTAATTCAGGTCAAAATACTTTCTAGTTTTCCTCTGGATTTTTTCTTTGATCTATGGATTATTTAGAAGTGTGTTGGGGCCAGGCACAGTGGCTCATGCCTGTAATCCCAGCACTTTGGGAGGCTCAGGTGTTGAGCTCAGGAGTTTGAGACCAGCCTGGACAATATAGCGAGACTCCATTTCTACAAAAAAATTAAAAGATATATCCAGGCATGGTGACATCTGCCGGTAGTCACAGCTACTCGTGAGGATCTCTTGAGCCTAGAAGATTGAGGCTGCAGTGAGCTGTGATTATGCTACTGCACTCCAGTCTGGGCAACAATGCAAGACTTTGTCTCAAAATAAATAGAGAGAGAGAGAGAGGTGTTAGTTTTCAAATACATTGATATTTTTTAGATACCTTTTCATTATTTGTTTGTAATTTATTTCCATTGTGTAAGAAAATATACTTTGTATGATTGAAATTCTCAAATTTAAATGAAACCTGTTTTTTAACTCAAATATAATCTATCTTGTACAGTGTTCTTGGTGCACCTTAAAAATATATATATTCTGTTACTGTTTGGTAAACGGCTCTTTATAAAATGCCATTAGTTAGGCCAAGTGAGCTGATAGTGTTATTTAGGTATTCAAATCTCTGACTATAATTAGGGATGTGTCTGTCTATTTATCCTCACAGTTCTATTAGTTTTGGCTTCATGTATTTTGAAAGTGCGCTGTGAGGTGCATAAACATTTAGAATTTTTAAACATTTTTAATGAGTTGAGGTCTTTATCATAATGTAATGACCCTATTTGTCCCTGGTAATATTTATTGCTCTGACATATAATTTGTCTGATATTAATTTAGCCACTCCAGATTTATTTTTATTAGTGTTGGTATGGCATTTAATTTTATTAGTGTTAGTTATTTTATTAGTTAATTATTTTACTTTTTATCTATTTATATCTGTACATTTAAGGTAGATTTCTTGAAGGCAGCATATAATTGGGTCTTGCCATTTATTGAATCAGGCAATTGTTGCCTTTATTTGGAGGTTCAGACTGTTCACATTTAATGTAATTATTGGGATAGTTTAGTTTACATTTACTACCTTACTATTTGATTTCTATTTCTATCAAAATTTGTCTCTTCTAATCTTTTTCTCTTTTCCTTTTCTCTGCCTTTCTTGGATTCACTTCATATTTTTGATCATTGATTTCATCTCCTTTTTTGGTTTATTAGCTATAACTCCTTGTTTTATTTTAGCCAATTCTTTCAGGTTTAGAGTTATATCTTTAACTTATACTAGCTAACTTGAAGTGATATTATGCCATTTATACCATATATAGTATAAGAACCTTACAACAGTTTCAACAATTCTAGCTGCGGTTATTTGGGTTAATAAAATAAACATTTATGTGTCTCCATATCAATTTTTCAACCCCAGAGAGGACTGTAAGTGGTCCTGTTTGGATTACATGCACATCCCTAAACAAACAACAGTGGACAAGGCATGAATGCTTTGGTCAGCCTGAATTCCTGCAGCAGCCCTTTCAGAACTTCATGAAGTTGGGAAGGAGTTCACCAAACTACATGAGAAAAGGAATGCAAAAGTGCACTGATTCAACAAAAACCGCAGTGATCAAAGGCTACTACAACCATACAGATCACAGAAAGAATTTACAGATTGACAGGTAGAGAATTCACATTGGTTTGCTATAAATTTCCAATATATCTTTCTAACAATACCAAACTTAGCCACACAAAGCAGGGGTAAATGAAGCTTTCTTTGTATGGTGCTTTTCTTCCCCTTGTGCTTTCCAGGGTACCCAGCTGTCAGTAACACTTCTTCACATCTGATACTTGTCAAGCTGGAAAAAAAAAAAAAAAAAAGCCAAATACTCTGCCACCCCTTTATATTTGACTTTTATTATCATTCCAGAAAACTTTTAGTAAGAATCTAAGCATTTCTATGTAAATTAGAGTTCCTCAACCTTAGCACTATTGACCTTTTGGACTAGATAATTTTTTGTATTGAGTGGCTTCCCTATGCATCATAGGATGTTTTGCAGCATCCCTGAGCTCTGCCCACTAGATGTCAGTAACACACCCTCCTCCACAGTTGTGAAAAGCAAAAATTCCTCCAGATAATGTCAAATGTCATATTGGGGAGCAAAATTACTCCTTATTGAGAATCACTGATTTAAGGGAATGTTTACAAACATCAAGATCTACAGCTTCTTGACCACAAATTGACATCAGCTCATGGGGAGGAAGCAGACTTAGCATCAGATGCCAATGAACTTTTGTTCCATATACTAGCAAGCCCATATCTCCTCAAAACATAGTGTCTGTTGTTTACCACTGAAGACTTAGGTCCCAGCCTCTGGAAAAACAATGCTCTAATATCACAACCACAACAAATGCTAAAAGAATAGGTGAATGGATGAATAAATTGATGGATGGATGAATGAGTGAAAATTTTAAAATCTGGATGATTATTCACTCTGTTGCTCTTAGGAAAGGAATGACATGGGCTAATGTATGTATGAGAAAATGGGATATTTTACTATTTTACTTGAAAATTTCTATATTGGAATTTTGTCATTTTAATTTTTATAATTTAGAAAATTTAAAAGGATATGTTTTTACAAGCACTTGAAAATAAAATCAAGCATTTTCTCCTTGAGAACGTTTTTAAAAATCTGCTTGTTTTCCTTAGAGGCATCAACTAGTATTTGTTGAGCATCTTTTATTGTTGAACTAGGGGCTTTTCTAGGCAGCTGGGATGCAACAAGACAGAGAAAGTTCCTGTTCTTACACAGCTTACATACCTTTTTTGATACAAAATATTATAGATATATATGGAGTTCATGTGAGTATTTCTTACATGCATAGAATGTGTATTCATCAAGTCAGAGTATTTGCAGGATCCATTACCTTGAGTATTTATCATTCCTATGTGTTGGTAACATTTCAATTCTTCTCTTCTCGCTACTTTATAATATAAAATATATTGTTGCTACTATAGTCACCCTACTCTACTATCGAATCTTGGAACCTATTTTTTTTTTATTATTATACTTTAAGTTCTAGGGTACCTGTGCACAATGTGCAGGTTTGTTACATATGTATATCTGTGCCATGTTGGTGTGCTGCACCCATCAACTCGTCAGCACCCATCAACTCGTCATTTACATCATGTATAACTCCCAATGCCATCCCTCCCCCGCCCCCTTCCCCATAATAGGCCCCGGTGTGTGATGTTCCCCTTCCCGAGTCCAAGTGATCTCATTGTTCAATTCCCACCTATGAGGGAGAACATTCAGTGTTTGGTTTTCTGTTCTTGCGATAGTTTGCTGAGAATGATGGTTTCCAACTGCATCCATGTCTCTACAAAGGACACAAACTCACCCTTTTTCATGGCTGCATAGTATTCCATGGTGTATATGTGCCACATTTTCTTAATCCAGTCTGTCACTGATGGACATTTGGGTTGATTCCAAGTCTTTGCTATTGTGATTAGTGCCGCAATAAACATACGTGTGCCTGTGTCTTTAGAGCAGCATGACTTCTAATCCTTTGGGTATATCCCCAGTAATGGGATGGCTGGATCAAATGGTATTTCTAGTTCTAGATCCTTGAGGAATCGCCACAGTGTTTTCCACAATGGTTGAACTAGTTTACAATCCCACCAACAGTGGAAAAGTGTTCCTATTTCTCCACATCCTCTCCAGCACCTGTTGTTTCCTGACTTTTTAATGATTGCCATTCTAACTGGTGTGAGATGGTATCTCATTGTGGTTTTGATTTGCATTTCTCTGATGGCCAGTGATGACGAACATTTTTTCATGTGTCTGTTGGCTGTATGCATGTCTTCTTTTGAGAACTGTCTGTTTATATCCTTTGCCCACTTTTTGATGGGGTTGTTTGTTTTTTTCTTGTAAATTTGTTTGAGTTCTTTGTAGGTTCTGGATATTAGCCCTTTGTCTGATGAGTAGATTGCAAAAATTTTCTCCCATTCTGTAGGTTGCCTGTTCACTCTGATGGGAGTTTCTTTTGCTGTGCAGAAGCTCTTTAGTTTAATTAGATCCCATTTGTCAATTTTGGCTTTTGTTGCCGTTGCTTTTGGTGTTTTAGACATGAAGTCCTTGCCCATGCCCATGTCCTGAATGGTATTATCTAGGTTTTCTTCTAGGGTTTTTATGGTATTAGGTCTAACATTTAAGTCTCTAATCCATCTTGAATTAATTTTTGTATAAGGAGTAAGGAAAGGATCCAGTTTCAGCTTTCTACTTATGGCTAGCCAATTTTCCCAGCACCATTTATTAAATAGGGAATCCTTTCCCCATTTCTTGTTTTTGACAGGTTTGTCAAAGATGTGTGGTATTATTTCTGAGGACTCTGTTCTGTTCCATTGGTCTATAGCTCTGTTTTGGTACCAGTACCGTGCTGTTTTGGTTACTGTAGCCTTGTAGTATAGTTTGAAGTCAGGTAGCGTGATCCCTCCAGCTTTGTTCTTTTGACTTAGGATTGTCTTGGCAATGTGGGCACTTTTAGGTTCCGTATGAACTTTAAAGCAGTTTTTTTCCAATTCTGTGACATTGGTAGCTTGATGGGAATGGCATTGAATCTATAAATTACCTTGGGCAGTATGGCCATTTTCACGATATTGATTCTTCCTAGCCATGAGCATGGTATGTTCTTCAATTTGTTTGTGTCCTCTTTTATTTCACTGAGCAGTGGTTTGTAGTTCTCCTTGAAGAGGTCCTTTACATCCCTTGTAAGTTGGATTCCTAGGTATTTTATTCACTTTGAAGCAATTGTGAATGGAAGTTCATTCATGATTTGGCACCCTGTTTGTCTGTTACTGGTGTATAAGAATGCTCGTGATTTTTGCACATTAATTTTATATTC
>NW_020260901.1:0-3777 GCF_003255815.1 Theropithecus gelada
TTTGAGACGGAGTCTCGCTCTGTCGCCCAGGCTGGAGTGCAGTGGCCGGATCTCAGCTCACTGCAAGCTCCGCCTCCCGGGTTCCCGCCATTCTCCTGCCTCAGCCTCCCGAGTAGCTGGGACTACAGGCGCCCGCCACCTCGCCCGGCTAGTTTTTTTGTATTTTTTTAGTAGAGACGGGGTTTCACCGTGTTCGCCAGGATGGTCTCGATCTCCTGACCTCGTGATCCGCCCGTCTCGGCCTCCCAAAGTGCTGGGATTACAGGCTTGAGCCACCGCGCCCGGCCCTCTCTCACAACTTCTTTGCTTTGTGGATAAGGTATTTGAGGCTCAGAAACTGAAGGCCTTCCCTGGATCACCAAACTAAGTAAGTGACAGAGCCACTTAGGGACCTGGGTCTGACTCTTACTTTGGAACTTTTGCAACCATATCATGCTGCCTTCTATTACTCTTTGATCATTAACTACCTTTGTTTATATATTGCTTTGCCAAGATTTACATAATCACACATTATATTGTTATACATATTATAATGGTACTTGAGAGAACTCTCTAAGTGCATATAGTAGTCATGTGTGAATAAAAAATGTTTTCATCTAGTTGTTGCCTACCTGGTTTATTTCAACCAGGGACTTTGGTTGGCGTGTGTAAGTGGGTGTAGCAAAATGGAACTGGCTGCTGTGGCTCTGTTTTTCCTCACTGAAATAAAAGAAACACTGTAAGGAGAAGATAAACTGCATGATGGTATTTCAGAACATTCATCCCAAACTAGAGCTTCAGACAAGCGATGCAAGAAGAGCACTTCAGTGTTTAGCACATTGTATACTTAATATTCATTATAGTAGTAGCATTGGTTTTGTTTATTCGGCATACTTATTTGTACTTTGAAATTTGAAAACTTCATTAAGATCTGTTTTTGAAGTATGTGGGCAAAGGATAACCCAGGTGCCGAGACAAGTGACTGAAGGCACAAACTGTTTCAGTATAATAAAGAAAATAGTTAAAATAAAGAATAGTTATAATACAAAGTAGATATAGAGATGATCTTGGACATTATCAGTCATTGGTATAATCATTATTAATCATCAACTTTTAATATTACTCCTTGTTGTATTACTAATATAACCAAGGAATAACTGGTGGGTATAGGGTCAGGTGCTGAAGGGACATTTTGAGAAGTGAGCTAGAAGGCAAGAGGTGAGCCCTCTGTCAGGCCCACATAAGGGCCGCTTGAGGGCTCCTTGGTCAAGTGGTAACGCCAGTGCCTAGGAAGGCACCCATTACTTAGCAGACCGTGAAAGGGAGCCTCCCTTTCCTTGGAGGAGTCAGGGAACACTCTGCTCCACCAGCTTCTTGTGGGAGGCTGGATATTATCCAGGCCTGCCTGCAGTCATCCAGAGGCCTAAACCCCTCCCTGTGGTGCTATGCTTCGGTGGTCACGCTCCTTGTCCACTTTCATGTTCCTCCCTTACTCCTGATTCCTCTTTGAGGTTCTTAGAAAATAGCAGTAGAAGAAATAGTGAAAGTCTTAAAGTCTGATCTTTCTGATAAGTGCATAGAAGGAAACGGTGAGGTATGCTGCCTTCCCTCAGATTCAGCTACCTAAAAGTGAAGGATCCCCTGTCTCGTGATAATGTGACTTGCTTGACCTTATCAATCACTTGGACGACTCACCCTCCTTACCCTGCCCCCTTGTCTTGTATGCAATAAATTATCAGCGCATTTAGCCATTCGGGGCCACTACCGATCTCCAGGTCTTGGTGGTAGTGGTTCTCCAGGCCCAACTGTTTTCTCTTTATCTCTTTTGTCTTGTGTCTTTATTTCTTACAATCTCTCGTCTCCGCACACGGGGAGAATACCCGCTAAGCCCTGTAGGGCTGGACCCTACATCAGTAGAATTCTAGTTTTCCTTAACTTCAGACAGTAATATAATACAGCCATCTCTCAGAATCCGTGGGGAATTGTTTCCAAGACCACCTTCAGATACCAAAATTCACAGATGCTGAAGTTTCTGATACAGCATGGCATAATGTTTGCACATAACCTATGCAGATCTTCTCATATACTTTAAAATGTCTCTAGATTATCTATAATACCGAATACAATGTAAATGTTATATAAATAGGCTGTATTGTTCAGGGAATAATGATGAGGGGGAAATCTGTATGTGTTCAATACATGCATTGTTTTTCTGAATATTTTCACTTAATGATTAGTTGAATTCATGGATGAAGAACCCACTGATATGGAGGGCTGACTGTATTTCTTATTAGGTATTTAACTACCTGGAATCACAGGGGTAGGAAAGCACTTTATAGTGCTAGCAAATGTATAGATAATATCTAGTATTATGCCAGTTTGTTCCTAAGGAAAAAAAATCCTTGCCTGTGTTTTTATACTCTGGGTACCCTAGAGTAGCTCTTGTTTTGTCCTCATTTGCAATTAATTTATTTACAGAATTTGGAGGTTTTGGTTCAGTTAGTGGAAAAATTGAAATAGAAATCAAGATCAACCATGAAGGAGAAGTAAACAGGGCCCGTTATATGCCCCAGAACCCTTGTATCATCGCAACAAAGACTCCTTCCAGTGATGTTCTTGTCTTTGACTATACAAAACATCCTTCTAAACCAGGTACGTGCCCCTTTCTATTCAAATACAAATGAGTCACTATGGGAACACATGGTTCCACTCACTCTGAGTTTAATTGCATGTTACTCTGTGTAATTTTAACATCTTGTGACTTGTATTGATGTGTGTATGTTTTTCTTCATTTTGCCTACATGAAAAAATAATGCCTTTTTACATAGAACAAAATACTGGTGCTGTTTAAGCATTATCTGTTTGGTGATAATGGTTCCTATATCATTGATAAATGTTAAGAGCTTTTAGACATCTTGATTAAAATTCCGTTATGCTCAGTAGGCCCAGAGAACCAGTGGACTGGGTAGTCTTGATGTGTCTGTCACTTTGCAGATCCTTCTGGAGAGTGCAACCCAGACTTGCGTCTCCGTGGACATCAAAAGGAAGGCTATGGGCTTTCTTGGAACCCAAATCTCAGTGGGCACTTACTTAGTGCTTCAGATGACCACACCATCTGCCTGTGGGACATCAGTGCCGTTCCAAAGGAGGGAAAAGTGGTGGATGCAAAGACCATCTTTACAGGGCATATGGCAGTAGTAGAAGATGTTTCCTGGCATCTGCTCCATGAGTCTCTGTTTGGGTCAGTTGCTGATGATCAGAAACTTATGATTTGGGATACTCGTTCAAACAATACTTCCAAACCAAGCCACTCAGTCGACGCTCACACTGCTGAAGTGAACTGCCTTTCTTTCAATCCTTATAGTGAGTTCATTCTTGCCACAGGATCAGCTGACAAGACTGTTGCCTTGTGGGATCTGAGAAATCTGAAACTTAAGTTGCATTCCTTTGAGTCACATAAGGATGAAATATTCCAGGTTCAGTGGTCACCTCACAATGAGACTATTTTGGCTTCCAGTGGTACTGATCGCAGACTGAATGTCTGGGATTTAAGTAAAATTGGAGAAGAACAATCCCCGGAAGATGCAGAAGACGGGCCACCAGAGTTGTTGTTTATTCATGGTGGTCACACTGCCAAGATATCTGATTTCTCCTGGAATCCTAATGAACCTTGGGTGATTTGTTCTGTATCAGAAGACAATATCATGCAAGTGTGGCAAATGGCAGAGAACATTTATAATGATGAAGACCCTGAAGGAAGCGTGGATCCAGAAGGACAAGGGTCCTAGATATGTCTTT
>NW_020260902.1:0-3777 GCF_003255815.1 Theropithecus gelada
TCCTGCCTATGTGTAAGATTATTCTGAAATACATCAAGATAAAAAGCAAATTATAGTGAAGCTTGGATGCAACAGAATACAGCAGCAATGACTGGACCTGAATGATGTGCATCTTATTGAGTAGTGCACAGGGCAGAGCAGACGCTAGCAAGTAATTAGAGGCATAAGACCTTCACTAGTGCACATATGCCAGAATTAATGGAAAAATCTGCTCATTTTTATTGGGGGCATAAATGCCAGGATTTGGTGTTCAGCTCCACCTATAAGCATGTAAAATAAAGAGAGCTCACAGTCTTTATTAAGGTCTTCTTTCTTTTAATTCAAATAAATCAAGTTATTAATTCAGACATACACTGAAATGCTATTGGGTTCTTCTTTGAATAGTGAGATTTTCTCAATTGTCCAAAATTTTAATAATAAGCATGTATTACTTTAAAAAATAGAAAAACAATGAATATTTAAGAAATGATTCTTGAGAATCAATTTATAATGCATTGTTTGAAGCCCTATAGTTGATATTTTTCAAACTCATTTAATAACATTTTGATCCTTAGAACTACAAATTTTTAGAGTAGGTGGAAATCTTGCCAGACCATCTGATATAACTCTCTGTTGTTTCACAGGTAAATTTTTGACCAGCCAGGGTCCCTCCCCAACTGCATGAGATTCTAATGAGACTGTCAATCATGGAGATAGGTAGGGAGTCAGGGAATTCAGAGAGGCTAGAGAACAAAATCCAAATTAAACTAAACTCTCAGAGCAACTTAAATATTTATTTCTCTGGAAACCAATTAATCCAGAAGTGTTCACATGACTCAAACAGGGATAATCAGACTATTTCTATTGAGAAGAGGATTGTTCTTTTTATCTTGGCTCACAAGTCAACAGAACAAGTGTGTTTGGAAAGTCATTCAGACTTTGAGTGATAGATCTGCTTGGCCCAACTCCTTGGACTTCCCAGGAGTTGTATTAAGCCAAAAAGTTGTGTGTGTATGTGTGTATGTGTGTGTGTTTGCTGAAGGTTTTAATTCATTTTCTGTCACATACATCAGAAGGAATTCTTAATAAATAATCCCCCTTAGCTAATGCCATCTGTCCCCTTTGTTAAGATCTCCAAACATGAGGACCCTACAATATTCCTAGATCTCTCAATTCAATGATTTTTGTTTTTATAATAAGTGGTAGCAAAAACAAAATTACATTTAACTTAAACTTTCTGCTAAAACATAAAGTTAAGAATTTCTCTTACCACCAGATATAGAGTAACAGGAACTGGATATATGTTCTTACTGAAATAACCAAGAAAAACAGACAAAATATATGAAACAAATGTTTTCAAGTTACTAGATATTAGGCAACAAATAGAATGATTTCTGAGATGACTAGCTAATGAGGTGAGCTCTGTCATTGTCCCATAATACCTTTTTCAGAGAGTTCACAGGCTACAGCATCAGGAGGAAAAGCCTGGATAGAACTTGACAGATTCCTTGAAGTCAGGAAACATAGCTGAGAGTCTAGAAAGATGAAGAGAGGTAGAGTTTTCAAGACAGAGTACCAAAAAGGCAAGAACTGCACAGAGAGTGATCTGTGGAGGTTCCTTTTCAAGTATTTAGCAGAGCACAGATTAGCATATGTTTTTAAGGAAATGACCTGAGGCTGAGGGAGAACCACCTGGAAGGATCAGAGAACAGTGTCCAGGGCACACACAGGATAGTGAATAGTACCTGTTCTAACCAGCCAGACTGGAAAAAAACGTAATTTGTGGTAGATTGGTGGAGTACTCAGGAAAGTCATGCCTCAGTGGTAGGGAATACATAGCCCTAGACTAAGCACTGCTCTGGACCCACCTAAACAATGACAAAATCAAGACCCAAAAGGATCAAACTGTTTCAGAGCAACTTGACTGCATCCCAGAATAAAGTTCAAAGATATTTATAGAGATATAAAAATAATCAGCACCAAGCAGGGTACAATTCACAATGTCTGACATTTAATCAAAGGTTATCAAATGTTCAATGCAAAGAAGCTAAAAAATGTGACCCAGAATGAGAATAGTCAATCACTAGAAACTGACACTGATGATGGAGCAGGCAGAAAAGGACATTAACGCGTTTGTTGTAACTGTACTCCAGTATGTTCACAAAGTTGAGTAGAGACATAGAAGATGTTTTTAAAAGATCCAAATGAAATTTGAGGAAATGAAAATGATCATGTCTTAGATTAAAAAAAATACTCTGGATGGCATCCACAGCAGATTAGAAACTTCTAAAGTAAAGATTACTAAACTGAAAGGCATAGCAACAGAAAATATTCAAAGTGAAACAATTAAAGTAAAAAGAATCCCTCCTCTTGTTCCCCCAAAAATGAAAGAAGCATCAGTGAGCTGCAGGGCAATTATAAGAGCATAATACCTATGTAGCTGGAGCCGCCAAGAGGCAATGGAGAGAGAGGTGTGGACAGAAAATGTCTTTTAAGAAATAATAACTGAAAAATTTCCAAATTTGATGAAAACTGTGTATCTATGGAACAAAGAAGTTCAGTGAAACATAAAGAAAACTATGCCAAGACACATGCGATCAGATTGTTTAAAACCAGTGAAAAGGGGCAAATCCTGAAAGCATCCAGAGAATAACAATGTATTACACACAGAGAAACCAAGACGAGAATTACAGCAGATTTCTCCTTGAAAACAGTGAAAGTAGAAGGATAGTGGAGCAATATCTTTAAAGCACTGAAGGGAAAAAAAAAAACTGTAAACTTAGAGTTTATGCCCAGTAAAAATATATTCCAAAGCAAGGGCAAAATAAAGACATTTTCAGTCATATGATAGCTGAAAGACTTCATCACCACTAGACACACACTCTAAGAAATGTTAAAGGATGAAAATGATACCAAATGGAAATCTGTATTTACACGTAGGAATGAAGAGCACTGGGAATGGTAATAACGTGAACAAATACGGACTTTTCTTCTTACTATTAAATATTTAAATTTTAAGTCACTCTTTCTCACCTGGTCCTCCATGATCTCCAATTCTTTTTTAAAGTCCTTTATATAAATGGAGATCAATCCAACTCCTTTTACTCATCTTTCCTTCTCATGTAACATCCTTTTACTATTGATTTTTCTCTTCTCACGGGACTCGCTTTCTACTTCTTCGAGACTTATGCTGTTCCCCTTTCCACCTCCTTTAGCTTCTCCCCACCTTCCTGAACTGTGTAGCCAGATGTCCAAAACAAGCATCATTTGTGTCAATAAGGACACAGTGGCTTGGATGTCATCTTTTCCATTAGAATCTTTTTAGTTGCTTATGAAAACTTGCACGTTAACTTTGTCCTGGAAAGTCAGGTGCATATTGGCACATTAAAGTTTCTGAGAAAGTCATTACCGAACTATTCTATGTTATAGATCCCAGGATTTTCCCAACATATTGTCTACAAGATCTTTGGAACACAATTTGAAAATTATTAACCTCATCCTATGTCCTCACTTTATAAGAGAGAAAACTTAGGCCCAGAGAAGTAAGGAATTTGTCCACGATCACACAGGATGTTAGTGTCAGAGCAGCAGCTAACACTGAAGTCTCTAGAATAAGACTACTCTTTTTTCCTCAGCATTCACCCAGAAATCTTGGTATTCTTGAAATTTCCTTTAGGAATTTTCTATCTTTCCAAATCAAGCTCATGGCCTACAACTTTTCCTCTCACTATCAAGTTTAATTGTTTCTTCTTAGCGTAAAACTCTACAACTCTGTGAATTAGTGGATGCCTGGGCATT
>NW_020260903.1:0-3777 GCF_003255815.1 Theropithecus gelada
GCACACACAGACTCACACACATACACAGTCACAGGGCAGTGCACGTGAGCACACAGAGACTCACACACATACACAGACACACACAGGGCACTGCACGTGAGCACACACAGACTCACATACACAGTCACACACACGGATCAGTGCACATGAGCACACACAGACTCACACACATACACAGTCACACACGGATCAGTGCACATGAGCACACACAGACTCACACACATACACAGTCACACACAGTGCAGTGCACGTGAGCACACACAGACTCACACACACACAGAGACACACATGGATCAGTGTGCATGAGCACACACAGACACACACACATACACAGTCACAAGGCAGTGCACATGAGCACACACAGACTCACACACATACACAGTCACACACAGATCACCTGAGGCCTGGAGTTGGAGACCAGCCTGGCCAACATGGCAAAACCTGTCTCTACTAAAAATAGAAAAATGAGCCGGGCGCCTTGGCGTGCACCTGTCACCCCAGCTACTCGGGAGGCTGAGGCAGGAGAATTGCTTGAACCTGGGAGGCGGAGGTTACAGTGAGCCGAGATCGCGCCACCGCACTCCAGCCTGGGCGACAGAGCGAGACTCTGTCTCAAATAAAAAAAAAAGAAAAAAAGGACGCCGGGCAGGGGAAAGTCGTGAAAAGCCGTGAGTCCCACACAGGAGGGTCCTGACACCTTAGCTTCGTGAGTCCATATTTTAAAAGCAAATCTCCTTTCTCAGAACTTTCCATGCCGTTTTGCTTGTCTGTCTAATCCACCTTCTCATTAAGCAGAAATGGTAATCGTGTCGAAATCACTGACAAACTATGATGTACGATTAAAATTCAGGCCATTTTCTGGGCTGCAAACCCGCCCACCCCCCCAGCCTCTGTGTCTCTTTTTAAACCGTCATCTTACAAATCCTCTGATAGAAAGTTTGCAACGTTTTGAGGCAGAGCTTGTCATCGGGAACCATCTGGTTTCCGGAGACGTGGAAGATTAAAACGGGATACAGTATGAAAGCTTGCCATTCAATTGCTAATGTCTCCAACCACCACTCCAGCGGCGAAAGAAGTCATTGGGGGAAAGAGGTAATTAAAAGATCCCCTTGCAGAGACGGGCCCTGAGCAGGACCCGGGCACTCAGCAACAGCAAAACTCGTTTTCCAGAAGAGAGTAGGCCGCGGCCGGCCGGATGTCCATGGCCTCAGAGAGCTGCTCTGTGTCCTTTGGGGACGACGGTGGGCCTGGCTAAGAGGCGTTTCTCCTTTGTCTGGCCAGCACCCTTCTCTCCTCCTGTCCATGGCCATCGAGTGGCTGGGACTTGGTCGCCGTGGAAATCACGCCCGATGAAACGGAGGTAATGAGTGCAGACGACGTGTCACGAAGAAACAGCGCTGTTCCTCCCCAAAACGGGAGGTCCCAAGGAAGTCTCGATAATTTTCAAAGCCTGCAAGGAGAAAAGGTGATGTTCCGGCCATGGGTCATCCCCTCGCAATGAACCTACCAAGATAGTAAATACCACTCACGCTTGTCATCCCAGCACTTTGGGAGGCCGAGGCAGGCGGATCACGAGGTCAGGAGATCGAGACCAGCCTGGCTAACACGGTGAAACCCCGTCTCTACTAAAAATACAAAAAAAAAAAAAAAAATTAGCCGGACGTGGTGGCAGGCGCCTGTCGTCCCAGCTACTTGGGAGACTGAGGCAGGAGAATAGCTTGAACCCAGGAGGCGGAGGCTGCAGTGAGCCGAGATCGCACTACTGCACTCCAGCCTGGGCGACAGAGCGAGACTCCGTCTCAAAACATAAAAACACATATTTCAATCGTCGTCTTTATTTCCTTTTTAGATAATGGCAACTTTTATTTTGGTCCGTGGACGAGAGCGGTGGCCTTCCATGGAGGTTAGAGGTGGTGCAGAATTCTGGCTCGCCTGGGATGAGCTGGGGAGTAAATACCCACATCACAGCCCATTTCTTGCCAGTGGTTCCCTAGGGTAGGTTCTTGCAGAAAGCAGGAGGCAGAGGAAGCAGGTCGAACCCTGTTTTGCAGGTTGGGGGTCTTGGGGTACAGGACAGATGGAAAAGGATGGATTGTGGCTTGTTTTTGTTTGTTTGCTTTTGAGATGGAGTCTGGCTCTGTTGCCCAGGCTGGAGTGCAATGGTGTGATCTCGGCTCACTGCAACCTCTGCCTCCCAGGTTCAAGCGATTTTCCTGCCTCAGCCTCCCAAGTAACCGGGACTACAAGTGTGCACACCACCACCCCCGGCTAATTTTTGTATTTTTAGTAGAGACAGGCTTTCACCATGTTGGCCGGGCTGGTCTCGAACTCCTGACCTCGTGATCCGTCCACCTCGGCCTCCCAAAGTGCTGGGATGACAGGCGTGAGCCACCGCGCCCAGCTGGGATTGTGGCTTTTAGAGTAGAAATAAACACAAGTTACACTCAGGTCTCCACAAACTCAGGATCCGCAATGCCATCCTCCTGCGTGGCACCTTCCTCCATGTAAAATGCAACCCCAGTGCGGTGGTTTGACTCTGTGTCCCCACCCAAGTCTCTGGAGTCTGTGTCCCCACCCAAGTCTCTTGAGTCTGTGTCCCCACCCAAGTCTCTGAAGTCTGTGTCCCCACCCAAGTCTCCTGTGGAATTGTCATCCCGAGTATTGGAGATGAGCGGCTGGTGGGAGGTGACTGGATCTTGGGTTAGAGTTCTCACAGATGGTTTAGCACCAACACTCCCCACCCCCGCCCCCCAGGGACTGTACAGTGAGACAGTTTTCATGAGATGTGGTTCTTTATAAATGGGCAGTAGGCTGGGCTCAGTGGCTCACGCCTGTCATTCTAGCGCTTTGGGAGGCCGAGGCGGGTGGATCACCTGAGGTCAAGAGATCGAGACCAGCCTGGTCAACCTGAACAGGTGCGGGAGAAACACCTTCTTTCTGGCTTTGAAAATATTTTTGCCCAGGTGCAGTGGCTCATGCCTGTGATCCCTGCACTTTGGGAGGCTGAGGCGGGTGGATCCCAAGGTCAGGAGATTGAGACCAGCCTGGCCAACATGGTGAAACCCTGTGTGTACTAAAATACAAAAAATCAGCCGGGCGTGGTGGTGGGCACCTGCAGTCCCAGTTACTCAGGAGGCTGAGGCAGAGGAATCCCTTGAACCTGGGAGGTTGAGGTTGCAGTGAGCCGAGATCACGCCACTGCACTCCAGCCTGGGCGACAGAGTGAGACTCCGTCTCAAAAAAAAAAAAAAGAAAGAGAGATGGGAAGATGCTCTGCCGGCTTTAAAGACAGAGGAAGGGGGCAGGTGCTGAGATGTGGCTTTATTTTGAAATAAAGCAAAGGTGCATACAGCAGAATGCCAGCTCTCTGCTGCACCTGCAGGCTGCTGGGCTCCGCTGAGGACAGGTCAAGGTTTGTCTGCTGGAAAGGTGGCCGTGAGCTCGTGCCCACGTTGCACAGAAAGCCAATGGCGCCAGAAAAAGGGCTTCCAGGAAGATCATACAACTGTCACTGCGTGTCATTTTTGCAAGCTGCAGCCGTCGCTGCATGCCCATTTTGCAAGCTGCAGCTGTCACTGTGTGCCGATTTTGCAAGCTGCAGCCGTCGCTGCCTGCGGATTTTGCAAGCTGCAATCATCACTGCCTGCCAATTTTGCAAGCTGCAACCATCGTTGCGTGCCATTTTGCAAGTTGCAGCCGTTGCTGTGTGTCTTTTTTGCAAGCTGCAACTGTTGCTGTGTGCCGATTTTGCAAGCTGCAGCCATCACTGTGTGCCTT
>NW_020260904.1:0-3776 GCF_003255815.1 Theropithecus gelada
AATAATAGTATATATGATGTATATACATATATATGCATAGAAACAAAGGACACTTACTCCGAAAGTTGTTCACTGGTAAGACTCCAGGATGATAGAATCCTGCTTTGCAAATGCACTCATAGGCTCCAAGAACGAATCCTAGGCCTTTAATTGGCATACACTATGAAGAAGAAAAGACAGCAACATAGTTGATCATGGCTTATCTCATGGTATAAAGGCTCACAGACACCCATCCTTGCAAATGGTAACAGAAAACTAACACATTTTCCAGAAATAAAATAGCTCTTTTTTGAACTTTTTAGTTTTGTTGTGCCAACAGATATTTTTTTAGAAGCAGTAAATTAAGTTTGCTTTCTAAATTTATGCCATTACAGCTGCAGTTGCACACATCTTTACTTCCTGTGGCAACGGAATGAGTTAATTACTAGACACAGTTTTTCTTTTTAGTGCCTCACATATCATTTTATTGCTTTAAGAAATTGTTCCAAAGCCTATAAGAATATTTCAAAAGTGATTCCATACTGAATGTTTCTATCAAAGCAAAGGTAGGTAGGTGGGTAGATAGGCAGGTAGGTAGGTAAACAGATATATAAAATTTAAGATGTGAAAATTGCTTTTATGAATTAAATAGTCATCAAATTTTATCCTGGAATCAATCAAAATAACACAAATTGATAAAATAATAAAACAAGTAAATTTAAAAATGCAAATTTAGAAGACAAAAATAAAGATCAATTAATTATCCCAGGGCTGTTTACCTAAAATCTGTTTAATAGATAAATGTTTTACATATACATATAAAGAAGAAAAATAGCTTTCAAAATATGTCACAATCATAAACAATAGAAATCTCCCAAAAATTTAAACTTGACTTCTTTCAAGGGTCAAAGATATAACCTAGCAAGCAAAAGATGCAATTTTAGGCTGGGTGCGGTGACTCATGCCTGTAATCCCAGCACTTTGGGAGGCCGAGGTGGGCGATTCACGAGGTCAGGCAATAGAGACCATCCTGGCCAACATGGTCAAACCCCGTCTCTACTAAAAATACAAAAAATTAGCCAGGCATGGTGGCGGGCGCTTGTAGTCCCAGCCACTTGGGAGGCTGAGGCAGGTGAATGGTGTGAACCCGGGAGGTGGGGCTTGCAGTGAGCCGAGATCGCATCACTGCACTCCAGACTGGGCGACAGAGTGACACTCTGTCTCAAAATATATATATATATTTTTTATATATATATATAATTTTAACCAAGCAAAATTTAGCTTAACATACTTCATTTTTGCTACATTTAATTACATAGCAAGGGATAACTTCTACTAAACTACAAAAACTACATCAGTAAAACTGGAGTATTTAAATAATCTAACCAACACTGAAATTTCTTTTATGATATTGCTCTACCATGATTCCAACACATTGCCTTTTTGACACTATAATCTATTAGAGGAACTTAGAATCGAGTGAATTTAAAAATTACAAAATGTCCCTCTTTTCAGAGGCCCTTGACATAAAATTTTAAAGAATTTAAATTATTCCATAATCTAAGCTTAAATGATTAGCATTAAGATCAATATTACATGTCACAAAAATTCCAGCAATTAGACAAGTATTTTCATGTAAGATTAAAAAAAAAAGCTAATACATATTCTAAAGTCAGAGACATAGCAAGAAATCTCTGAAAAAGAGGTTTCCAAAGGACCTTCTCGAATATTTTAATTTCATTAATAACCTCTTCTTTTCTATCTAACACACACATATCCAATTATATGTTGCAATTGAAAACACATTTCCTAACCCAGAGCAACATAAAATAGCAAGAGTACCAGTCAATTCAACTGAGTTAGCAAGTATTTACGAAATAACCGCAGCATGCATAGAGAATTCCTACAGAAACTAATCAAAATAACATGTACTGTTTTATAAATCTCCAGGTATACAATAGGTCAAATCATATTTCTAAACTATGTAAATAAAAAAGTAATTATAACATTTATTTAGGAGAAGCATTAGTATTATGGAAAGAGCATGTTAGTTGTGGTCAGTCAGAAAAGATAAATTTGAAATCTGACTTCATCACTTCCCAACCATGTGGATTTGGGCTGTTCTCTTAATGTCTCTGAGCCTTATTGTCTTTAAGTAATGAGAATAACTATTCCACCAGACACAGACATAGTCTGAAAAGGGTAGAGCCACCATGATGGCCTAATGGGTTAAATACAGGGTATAAGAGGAAGAGAAAAATAAAGGATGACTCCGGGGTTTTTGGCCTGAGCAAACTTAAGTATGGAGTTGTCATTCAACTGATCTGAGAAAGGCTATAGATTTAGGGAAAAGATCAGAGGTTCAGTTTTGGAAATCACGTTTTGGAAATCAGTTTTGGAAATCACGTTTTAGAAATCACAGTGAAGTGATTATTCAAAAATTTAGATCTAGATCTCAAATAGGTAGTTTGATAAACTATTATAAAGTTTAGAAGAGATGTCTGGGCTGTATAATTTGAGAATCATTTGCATAAAGATCACAGATAAATCCATGAGATTAGATAAGATTAAATCACTAAGCAATGCCTTCAGTCAGTGAAGGAAATAGATCCAAAAATATAAGAGTAACCCTGCTGCAACATCTGCCACCTCATTGATTGCCAGGATTGATTCAGCTAATCTGGCTGACTTGGCAGGTGTCTTTTTTCTTCCTCACTACTCCATGTGTGTCCTTCCTGAAGCTACTTGCTAGGTCAAAGAGGATGACCTTCCCAAATGGAGGAGAACCATTCTTCACTCAAGGGTACACAAACAGCTGTATTTCCCTGCCAGAACCTCTAAACATACTATCAAGGAAATAGGTCCAAGTGGTGAGATTCAGAACACTTCAGAGCTAAAAAGTTAGGCAGAAAGAAAGAATCAAAGGATCCTGAGAAGAGCAATTCAGTGGGGTATCATTATTTCTATTATGACATCACAATACTATGAATATAGCATGTGGAGTTTGTTGTAAGTTACAATTACTAAATATTCATCCAGCAAGGATTTGTAAACTAAGGTAAACCAGGTAAACTAAGTCTTAGATACTAAGACTACATTAGAATTCTTGAAATATTTTACCTTGCTGAAATTCAGAGGTCAATGCTATTCATTAGAACCTAGAACATCACTGATTTCATGATGATATGACTCAACACTGCAACAGTGACTCAGCTGAGAATTTTAAATTCTTATGGAAGATCTGAAAGTTTATTGGAATTGAAGTATCTCTCTGCTATAAACAAACTCTACAGCCAACTTTAAAAAAATGAATGTTTAAAAATTGAATTGATTAGATCTGGTACATATTGCCAAATAAAATACTCCTTGAACTTGAAAGAAATGCCTCCTAATTTTATTACATAAAACACAGAAACATGAATTATTAGCCACCTCAAACTTGTTGTTCTATTAATACATAATTTTATGATCTCAAAGGAAAGAAAAAAACTTAGTCAATTAAAATCAATAAAAGTAGACTATCCTGCTACACTGACTCCACCTCCAAGACAGCAGCGCCTGCACGGAATCAAATGTGCTACTGTTTTCATACTTTTGCCTTGAAGTATACAAGTGGTCTTGGCTTATTTTTTAATGAAGAATTGTATATCGAAAATTTACAATTTTCAACAAACTTGGAAGGCATATTTTCTTGCTGTATCCACCACCATGATTCCCTTGCTACTTCATCCCTGTTACCTCCTAAACAAAATTATACATTTTTAACATTAGAAAATTAACCTAGTTTAAAAAAAAAA